>NW_027466185.1:12370000-12387500 GCF_046127955.1 Nelusetta ayraudi | reverse complement strand
TTGTCTGTGTCCTCTTGGTGTAGCCATGAGACGCACACGTGGTCTTGATTCATAAAGGCTGGAAGTACTGACGGCCAAACCTGATCTGCTGCTTGTATCTGATGCCACTGGACGCTGGAAGGAAACAACATTTTCTGATGAGTAACGTCCAGCTGCAGGCCTGGAAGTGGCGCTGCCGACGCAACAACTGTGACAAAAATCCTGATCGACGTGTTCCAGTCCTTGTTTTTTCAGAGGGGCGGAGGGGATCCATGAGAAGTTATTCGTTCCTGGATGACTTTGGATCATCCTTTGGATGAAACATGAGCCTTGATGGAGCCTATCATGTTCCAGAGAACAATGTTTGATACGACATCATAGTGTAACCCTCAAAAGTCAGGTCAGTTGCTGCAATTCGGACAGAAGCGTTTGAACGTCAGTAGGTTTTGTTTTGGAAATAGGTCAAGCCGTGCGCCAGATCGCGACGAAAATCAAACGATCAGAGCGTTTAATCCCGCAGAAAAGCAAAGGACAGCCTGGACGAGCCAGACTCAGACTCGCCGGACTTGCTTTTCAGAATGCGACGCATCGACTGGGGCCGTCGAGTTGAGCCTGTAGTCCTGTTTGGAGGCCTGTGGGAGAAGGCGGGAGCATATTAAGAGTGCTGATGAGTCCAATCAGTCTGTTTGCAGGCGTCCAGCGCAGATATGCGGGCGCTCTGAGCGCCGCCACTCGAGGGCTTAATTAGAAGGAAGCCCGTGTATTGTTTTTTTTTTCGGGCATTAGTAATGTCTGCGCGTTCCCGATAATGGAATTGGACAGGAAATGGAATCTTTTGGCCCAGCCTGCGTGCCGCTCGGCCCGGTACTGCTTGTCAGCGCCATTGTTTGTCCGCCGCCTCCTGTTGAGCCCCTATCGATGTCAGCGAGGGGAGACGGCTCCGCGAGCAGGCCAGCTGGGGCTGCTCAGGTTCGCCTGTCAGCTGGCTAGGAACCAGGAGGAGAAGGTTTTTTTTTTTGGTACTTGTCTCTACTTCTGATTAGCAGCTGCGGTCTTTTTCCCCACTAACGCCTGATGGCCGTAATTGTGCATGCAAAGCAGTGTTTTATTTATACTCTGTTGACCTACCCGGAATTTAGGTGTTGTTTTTCTGTTCGGTGTGCTGTTTTAAGTCAAATTGGACTGCTGTGTCTCTGGGATTTTTTCTTTTTTTTAAACTGAAGTCCACAGCCAGAATAGTTAACCAGTTAGCCAGAAAGAAAATGTTGCCAGAACCACCATCAAGTAGCCAGTGAAATTTCCTGCATTGTTATTATTATTATTATTATTATTATTATTATTATTATTATTATTATTATTAGGGATGCACCTACCAGGGCTGAATACTTTACTCGTACTCATAAAATACATGCCAATACCACAGCACCGATACCAGTTGTGTATGTACGATATACAGTATATATATGACAATTTTGTTAAATTCATGTTTTTACTGCAGTGCAACTTGTGGCAGTCACCCCATGTTCTAGAAAACATCCTGATGATTGTTTTTCAAATACCAGAATTGTGAAAAATAAAAGTAATTCTCTAATGTGTCATGGCCTTATTAAGTGCTCTCTATTGGTGAGTACTGAAATGCAGGTAATCGTACTTTACTTGTTCTGTAAAAAAGTAGTATCAGTGCATTCCTAATTATTTATTAGTATTGTTATTGTGGCTCAAATGGTTGAAATATTACTTTCATAGTGATGAAATGTTCCTTTTTTCATATTCATACACGTTCATATTCATAGTCTTCTTATTGTTGTTGTTGTTGTTGTTGTTGTTGTTGTTCTTCTTCTTCTTCTTCTTCTTCTTCTTCTTCTTCTTCTTCTTATCATTATTATTATTATTATTGTTGTTGTGGTGGTTTAAGAGGCTTAAACAGCAGCCGCTCTTGCGTCAGCCCCTAACCAGGTCCTCGGCAGGCCTTGGCAGGTCAGTTAGCGAGCCAACCAGCCGGACTCCAGTCCGCCTGACGTGGGAGTAAGTGACGCCGTGAAGGATCCTTTGGCCGGCAAGGCGGGAATCTAATCAGTCAGACTACGGGGACCAGGAAAGTGGGGCATCCGACACAGCCACGCTCTGGCACTTTTCAATTTGGGCCGGGCCTGCTTCCGCCCCTGGGGCCTGTGGCATATCATTAATGAAAGTCACGTCAGGAATTCCTGCCATCCTCAGTCATTCTTCAACAGCGGATTTGAGAGCCGTACTGGAGAGCTTAGAGCTGCTGACTCCTGTTGGACTCGCTCGCTGTCCTGATGCTCGTCTACTGCTTCAGGAAGCCTCACCCCCTCATATTGTTTCTTATTGTCTCTCATTTCTTGTTTTCTCTCATTTGGTTTCTCTTGGCGGAAATGCTGCCCTTGCCCCCTTGTCCCCTCGCCCTCTGCCTGTTATTACTCCTCTGCCGTTATTCCTACGTCTTCAATGATTCATGCTGCTTTCCTCGTCGCTCCGGGCCTTCTGCGGGTCCCAGCATCCTTCTTTATGCATCCAAGATGAGATGGAACCATTTCGGTTTTGCCTCGGCATTGTGACCATTACCTGAGTAATGGATGTGGGTATAGCCTGGGTCCGTCCCTCCGACCTGTGACCTTTTTAAAAAGTACCGAGAGGGCAACTCTGGTTGGCGGCACCGTGGCATTTGGTGACTAATGACCACTTAGCGAACATGAAAGGCGAAGCGAGGATCGTGCTTCTGTGAACGTTTGAGATATTTCTGAACGATTAAGATATTTTAAGTGCAGAACAACAGTTCTCCTCTAGAGGGAGCACAGCTTCTCGATAAGGATTTTTTATTTGTCTGCATTTGCTGTTGTACTTACAGCCATAGCTAGCTGTTGTTGCTGGTGAGGTGTTCAGGGCTCAACGCTCCAACCAGGTCTCAGCAGAGGACAGAAGCACAAGACGGCAAGCAGAGGTCAGAGGTCAAAGCGATGCCATAGCAATTTGCTTTTATTTCTAATCCAGGCCCTCCACTAATGTTTCATTTAGTAGCATGGTGGTAAAATGCAGGGCCTAACTTCTGGGTACAGCTTTAAGTTCCCACATTATACAAATTTTAAGACCTGGTTTTTATCCCGGGACGCAGCGGCAGCCTTGCATGATGATCAGTTTGGAATCTTCTGCAAAAGCTTTTCTGCAAAATATGTTGGCTTCTTTTCTATTGAATTTTTTGGAAGAGGACAAACATGCAGCATTGTCATCATCGACCACGGAGAGATATCGCTGAGGTATCACTGCCCTTTGTGGCATCACAAAGGCCTGAATTCTAGCGCCAAAGAAGCAAAGAAATGACTCGGCACATTTCCAGAGAGGTTATTGACAGGCTAGAGACAAACTATATTGTGAGAAAATATTGTTAGAGTGAGTGTTTGAAACAGTGGAACCTTTCATACGAGGCTTTTGTTTTCAGGCCAAGTTGTCGGGCATTTGTCTGCTCTGTCCGGGTGTTTTTAATCCCGCTTTACAACCGGCATTTGACACTTTGAGGGATTACCACGCCACCTTCCGGGGGCCTCTTGTTCTCCTTCCATCCCGGCATGACTTTGCTTTCTATATCATGTCACCGCTCCTCTTCCGTCAGGCTGTCAGAGGAACTCAGCATTCATCATCTTGTCGCCCCGAGAGATGAAACGAGCGCGTGGGAGTCCCGACGTGTTCTGATTTTGGTTCCTGTAATGAAAAACAGAGACACTCGCAGTGGTTTAGTGTCAAACGCCTCCTTGTGTTGTTTCTTATTGCTCATGCACTCGCTTGCTTGCTCGCTCGCTCACAAACGGATAGCACGCTCGCCACACGTGTGCGCGGTGAGTGAGCGAACTGAGCGGCAGACTCGTCCAGCTGCGTCTGCACATAAAACAGGGTGTGGAACGTGTGATCGCCCATCTGGAGTCTTCGCTGGGAGGATGTTTTTTTGCTGTTGTGGTTGTTGTTGTTTTGTTGTTGTTGCTGCGTACCGCAGCAGTCGTCCGCTCGCAAAACTCTGACCACCCGGCGTGAAACCGCGACTGACACTTCCGTCGGAAAGCTCTGCTTCTCTGGAAAGTTTGCAGTGCCGATTCCGCAGCAATCACTGTTTGCTCGGATGCAATTAGAGAGATGGATGGCGTGTAAATCCCAAAGTCTCCCGCGCTGACTCAGCGTGTTCTGAGCACATCCTCCCTGCTGTTTTTGCCATTTATTTTGAGTTTTTGGGCGTTTTGCTGAACACAAATCACCTGCCCCTGGGAAGATGATGACGGGAACAGAAACTTGTGTTTACATGAGACATTGATGGCAAACACGAGCACAAGCAGCTGGGCCGGCCAACCTGCAAGGACAAAGGCTGGCGTTGAGCGGATCGATACTCCAGAGTTGGATACGTAATGATATCTGATGTGTCCGGCTATCGTATCGATTCTCACAATAAAATATCAAACACACCGTCTTGTGTGGAGCATTTCGGAGAACAACATGTATGCAACGTATCAGAAACCTATATAACATTATGTGCACATCAGTGCTGCTGCTATTCTGTTTGTGGTGAAAGTTGTGTCATTAAGATCCACTCACATCGCTTTTATAAAATGATTCCCAGATATCGTCTCTTTTCAGGTCTTGGAAGCTGAAATATCGGTGTTATTGACATTATTATTATGTGTGTGCATTAAGTTTTAATATATATACATACTAGTATCATTATCAGCAGTACCAGATATGGGTTTATTTAGCATCAGCTTAGAGTGAAAATTTGTGTCACGCATCATTTGCAAACACTAATAAACAAGACATGGCCGTCAGTATTTTACCTCCCAAAAGCTGTTTCTCCCCATTGAGAAGTGGCATGTGTTGAAATCCTAAGCACATTATTTTTGGCCGACGTATCCGAGCTCCCTGCTCGCCCTCCGTCTATCATCTCGTGCCGGGTGATTTATGTCCTGCAGCTGGTTTGGACTCGCTCAGCATCCTGTCATTGGGCGTGCAGCCGCCGCTTCTCGCTCCCAAAGTGAGTGTGGCACCAGGCTCCAGGCTGCCGTCTCGGTGAGAGGGGACCATCACTTATTCTGCAACGAGCAAACATCACTCTGCCGCTCCGTCACCACGGAACAGGCACATGAAGTGCTTGGACTTAATTAGCTTAATTAATTGCTGAGTACACAAATTCCATCGCATGCTTGCTTGGTCACACAAGTACTTTGAGGGCTTTTAATTGCGTCTTCCATGGCCGCTGAAAAGTTGGGATGTGAAAAAAAGCACATGCAGAAAATGCATCACTATCAGTTTTTAATTCTGTAGATGAGGATAAATGGCACAGTCTCACTTCTGCTCATTTTTCAGCAGTTATGCTAGCGCACTGTTTTTTTTTATTTTAATCCCATCCATACACCGGTCTTTCCATTTGGGAGCAGAGTTTCCATCTGCATTTTCAAAGGAGCTGTTTAGATCATAGTTTCATAACTAGATGTCCTAGTTCAATGGCTCTCTGGTGTAGTGAGTATTGAACATCCACTGTGAAAAACAGCATTATCACTGCTTTTATAGACAATGTCAATGCAGTAAGTACTAATATTGAAATTGCAAATTAGTCTGTTGGTATTTTTTCCTGTACCTTTTCCCGAAAACACCAATTTAGGCTAATGTTTTAGCAGGCTATGCTAGTCTCGCTAGCAGTAATCGGGATCTCTACCTGTATACCTGTTGTATACCTAGATAATACTGGGAGGAGGGAGAGTAGGAGGGTGCTGGGGATCCCAAAGACGGTTGGTTGTGTAGTTTGTAGAAAGATTTTTTTCTCCTCTTGTCTAATTAGCTAAACCTGACAAACTGCTCCTTCAAACTTTACATGATTTAATGAATTCCATGTGGACATTCCAATGAGCCTGCTGTAGAAAGCAACAAATCCTAATTTCTTTGCAAAAAGTTTCTCTCAGGATGTATTTTTGAGCCTTTAGTGTCCCCGGCAACAGTATGAGCAATGCTGAAGCTATCTTGATGTTTTTGGCTACAGTATAAATAAACAAAAAAATACAAAAAACCTGTCGTACAGCAACGTCATTACAAATCCCTGCCAGAAATTCCTCCGCGTCTCCGTGTGTGAGTGTCGCTCCTGCGGGAGCACACCGAGCGTTACCAGAACAAACATGGGGGGGATCATTTGACAGGTGGCGTTGCGTTTTTCTCGCGGTGCCGTCCTTTCAAAGCGGTGACAGTGGAGTCTTCAACTCTTCTCAGGGGGCCCGGAGTCGCTGTTCCAACATGTCCCCGTGTCGCTGCTCCAGATAGTAGCTGGAATGTCTTCCTGACTCTACATGCGTGCCCTGTTCCGCTCTAGCGGCGTGGAGAACAGAAAGCAAGTTTTTTTTTTCTTGCTTCTTCTTCAAAATCTTTACACAGTGGATCAGAACGACGTCAACTGTCGCACTTTCATTCTTTCAGTTGACTGCTGCACACAGTTCCAGTTTAGTTGCCAGTTAATCAAACTGGTTTGTTTTACCTCTATGGTGTGTCTTTTGTCTGGTGCAGGTGCAAACGCAGCAATCGAACCCGGGTGTTCAAGCGCACTGCCGTTGCCGGCGCTGAAAACAAACGCAAGCTAATCGCGGACAAACTCTGGGGCCTTTCTTTTGCGGCATAAACATAATCCGGCCTTGATCCGACGCAGCTGCCTGGCGTGCTCAAGTGACGAGCTGAGGCTCAGCCTTGTTTCCGATGGGGCTTTTGAAGCTGACAGCGGATCTTCTCCTCACGGCGCGAGGCAAAAAGCAGCGCTAACAAGATGTTTTCTTGTTCCTCCACTTTGTGATCCTCTAGCATCCTTATGTCTGGTGCATTTTTTTTTTTGTTTTGTTTTTTTCCAAATGCCTGTTGCCGCGTCGGACGAGGGCCAGCTTTGATCCGGGGGAGCCGCTTTTCGCTCGCAGACATTTGCGTTTATTCGGTTTGTATTTTACATTTCCTACCAAACAGATGCTAAAGATCGTCAAGGGCCGCTGACGTTGTCGAGCAGCTTGCAGAATTGTTGAGAAAACTAGAAATGGTTGGTTGTGCTGATGGATTCTTAGTTTTCATGGGATTTTGACTGCCAAAACAAAAGGAAGTGGTACAACAAGGTAGCAACACAAACAATCACAAAGGTAGGAAACAAGCAAGGAGGAGTGCTGGGATGTCAGGTGGCTGTGTCTCACTTGACAATCCAGTGGACAATAGAAACTCTGAATTTTTACCCATGTCACCTCACTGAGTGATGATTCAACATCACCACTCAGATTTTAGGGGTTAAGATTTGGTCAACAGCTTATTCAAGGACACAAACAATAGAAATGTGTCCCATTCCCAAACCTCCTAAAACCTTTTTTTTTTTTTTTTTTTTCAATATTCCATGTTGTGTTGCAAAAAATACAAAAAAAACCCATATTGAATTCACCAATCATGTCATCACTGAATTCCCCCTGAAATGGGAGAAGTCTGTCCTTCACTCAGTTTATAATAATAATAATGGATTGGATTTATATAACGCTTTTTTTAGGCACTCAAAGCACTTTACAATGAGCCCATTATTCATTTACACCACAATCACACTGGTAGTGGTGGAGCTACATGTGTAGCCGTAGCTGCCCTGGGGTAGACTGACGGAAGCTTGGCAGCCAATCTGCACCAAACAGCCCCTCCGACCACATTAAGTGGGTTGAGTGTCTTGCCCAAGGACACAACAACAGACTGGGATGGAGTGGGATTTGAACCGCCAACTTTTCGGTTATTGGACAACCCGCTCTACTTCTTGAGCGACAGTCGCCCAAGTTTGCTAGTAAGTGAGTTCCAGAAACCTTAGCAATCTTTGTGTCACAAACCCTCAGCCTGGGAAGTTTGAGAAACCATCACCTTAAGCACAAAGTTTAAAACCAAAGTCTTTTTTGCAGGCTGTAAACAGAGGGCTAAATATCTTGTTTTCTGAAGCTCCTCAGATGTTTTCTGGACAATTGACTGCTTGAGATTGACTCTCAGGGAAAAAAACGGCACATTATGTGAAGTTTAAGTCAAACATAAACAGTTTTCCTCCCGTCCTTGACAGTTTGAAACCTTGCTGCTTTCTTGTTGAAAGCGATCGTTAAAACCAGACGACGGTGTGTCCAGGGTGCCGTCTCGTCGCAGTGCGGTCGCACCGGCCCACGCCGTGCAGGAGGCGGCGTGGTGAAGAAAAGAACAGAGTGTGCCCACCCACCTCCACCTAAAAAACTATAGAGTTCTTTTACCTGAGCAGAAGCCGGCGACCTGATTGAATTTAGTGGAAAATGATAACATCATGTGGAGACGGCAATGTGCGGCCAAAATGGACTTTTATCAAGAAGTGTTGTTATTGGACGGGCCGCCGTGTTTGCTTCCTCGCCGGCAACTCACTTTGCTTTATTTATTTTTTTTACTGCCCGCCTCAAAATCTCGTCTTAATTCTTGATTTCCAGCCTCGGCGGGGATCCGTCGAAGGCAACACAACACAACACAACACAACACAACGCAGAACAACACAACACACAAACCGGAGGGAGATTTCAAAAGCTGAAAAGAATAATTGTTGTGGGCGAGACGTCCGCTGTGTCCATCTTTTGACCCTCACTCGCTGTTTTGGGGGGTTTTCATCCGCTTGACAGATGTCAATGCGACGGCCCTCATTGTGGGCGTGGCCTCCTCGAAGCGCTCTTTGTGTTCGGCGGCCCTTTAGGCGTTTGACAGACGTCTATTATAATTTATAAGCACACAATGCAACGCTTTTAAAGAAACAAAACTCTGCTTTTGACCGTTGTCTCACTGTTTTTGTTTTTGTCTTCTTTGTACCTGCGACGACGAACGCAGAGCGTCGGCTGATGCCTGACAGATGTGCCCATTTGAAGGCGGCGTCGGCTTTCTTTGAGGTGGGAAGCGGGACGGTACGGTGCAGAAATAGCAACAGAAGGCAGATGGATGGGGGTCCGCGTCATCCAGAGAGGTTCAGCAGTCACCGGGGCCCATCTGGAGGGGAGAGGAAGCCAAGGACACGGCGGGAGGAGGAGCGGAAGGCTCCCCTGGTTAGCCGCGGCGCTAATTAATGCCGCAGAGAGGATTTTCTTGCCTACCAGCAACTTCTTGCTTTCGTAGGATAAACAGGTTTTCACGGAAGTGGGAGACTTTCGATTCCACAAGAGTCGAGTCGCCACATTTCAAGGTGGTTTTTCAGTTGTTTTTTTTTGTGTGCACAAGCAAAAAGGAAAAAAAAAAAATCCCACTCATTTGTGGGAAGGAAAGCGGAGCTGAAAGCCTGTGAAACAAAACAAACGACAACAAAAAAATAAAACCACTATCAGGATCGTCTTTTATTGTCTGTCACTGGAGCTCTGGGTTTGGTTGCAGCTTCTTACTCGCTGCAGCGAGCTCTGCCCCGAGGTCACGTCTGTGTCTGCCGTCTCCCTTCTTCCTCGCCTGCCTTTGTCATGGATATTTAAAGAGCTGTAGGTGTGTTTGACGTGGCCTTTATCTGTTGTTCGCCATACGCGTCTTCCTGCAGGGGCCGTGCGGAGGTGTCGACAATTCGGTTTGCACTCGCACAAAGTAACGAAGGTGAGACCACAAAAAAGTAAATATGACTTTGCTTGTATGTGTGTATATATGTGTGTGTGTGTGTATATATAAGTACACACACACACACACATATATATATATATATATATATATATATATATATATATGTGTGTGTATATATATATATATATATATATATATATATATATATATGTATATATATATATATATATATATATATATATATATGTATATATATATATACACACATATATATGTGTATATGTATATATACACACATGTGTGTATATGTATATATATATATATATATATGTATATATATATATATATATATATATATATATATATATATATATATATATATATATATATACACACACACATATATATATATGTATATATATATATATATATATATATATGTGTGTATATATATATATATATATATATATATATATATGTATATATATATATATATATATATGTATTTATATGTATATGAAACAAGTAAAACACCAATCATCCAATTTCATTATTTACATTATGTAAGTATGTATATAAGTGTATGTGTATATACACTTTCCTCTTTCTCGCTCCGTCCGTCCGTCTGTCCACCTCTCACTTGCGAGTGGCTATTTCTATGTGTAGGTTGCTGTTCAAAGGCCACGCCGGCCGCTGGGCGACAGCTCAAGGGATTGGCCACTCATGAGGCCCCCCCTGACAATCAGAGGCGTCCGTCTTCCCCGCGGTTCTACAGAGTGCCGAGCGCAGAGAGTCATGGAAAAAAAGACGAGACAAAAGAGAGTCAGTGATTGAGCAGAGCAGAGCGACAGAGGAGTAGGCGGATAAAAAGCATACGTGAAGAAGAGGACTTTAAATGTCAGCGTTAAAGCATTTTGTCTGGAGGTGTGAGCCACTCAGACGCTGCACCGCTGCCCCCGGTGGGTAAACAGCGGTAATCATGGCCAGGCGGCAGCCATTAGCAGCCCACCGGCCGCTACTAATAGGCTGGAGTGCGGCCTATAACTCCAACCATGCATTTGACGTTCTTAAGTGCTCCAGAACACCAGCAAACACCTTTCATAGTTGGTTGTTTTCATATAATGCATACTGTATAAGTTCAGAGGACGTTCTGCTTTCCCAGACCTGCAAGCATCAGTCAGAAGTCAGATAGAGGGATGGATGGATGAATGCATAGATGGATCGCTTTTATTATATTATTATTATATTTACATTCCTTTGTTTTGGTGTATGTGTCGAGCAAAACTACAACATCTACAGTAATGGTGGAATCTTTTCACAAGGTGCTGCATGAAGCTGTAGCATTTATCAGTTATATGGACAGCAAAAATGGGCATTGCGTTCTTATGAAGAAAGAAACGATTGAACGGAGATAATGTCTGCCAACGCGTTTAGTCACCCTCGTGAAGTGAAAGCTGTTTTTTTTTTGTTTTTGATATATTCATTCAAATCCTAAAACAAAATTTAAAAACTATACATTAAACAAATCTCTAGACAGAAAACATTTACCACTGAGATTGGCCAAGTGATCTGTCTTCACAGCCCGGTGTACTGCTGAATCTCACATGCTTGGAGCTCTTTTCATCCTCTTGTTTGTCTAAGATGCTCCAGAGGCATTGGGTCCTACCGCTTCCTGTCAGTCCCAGTGTTGTGTTCGATCAGTCTCCACGAAGAGACGGTCAAACTTGAAGGATCCGCCTGGCAGGCCGTCCGTCCGTCAGAGCGTAAACACGCGTCGGGCCAAGGAAAATGTTTTGGGGAGAAGGGGAACAGACACTCTGAGCTGTGAGGTTTACTTAGCGGCCTCGGCCTGCGAAGCCTTGTGTTATTGTTCGTCCAAGGATCTCAGAGGTCAGGGTCCCACTCAGGGGGACGTCTTTGTGTCGGAACCCTTCGGTTTTTCTGGGTTTTTTTTTCTGCTGGATCTCCGCTTCACATCCACCTTTACTTGTGTTCTCATTCCTGAGGGCTGGTGGGTGAGCTTTTCTCTCGAAACTGCAGCCATATAAGAAACAATCGATTTGCAAAGCTTTCAGAAAAGTATTTCAACTCATAGATTTGAAGGCCCAGCCAGTGTGCATCGTTGAAAGAGATTATTCAGCATGAAATTGAATGAAACCCCCCCCAAACAACAGATTGTTTTCAACTGGATTGAGTTACAAAAAAATGCAATTGTTATTATTTGATTGACCATTTTAAAGTGTTTGCTTGGTTGGTTCATTTGTGAGGAGGCGGCAACATTGTGGCCCCACTTACTAAAGTCAGTAGTCATTTAATTCTACAGATGTATTATTTTGCATCTGTTTTTATGACAATGCGGATAATTAATCTGATTTAATTATACTCCATGTTGTTGGGCCCCTCTAATTTCTAATTGGTCTGATATCATTTTAAAGGTTCTACTTTTAAAGTCATTTGTTGGCATGAAATGCAATTTAAGAAACAATGTGTCGGTTTTAACAAGAAAAATTGGGTTGGACGTCACAAAACAGGGATCAGCACTAAAATAGTTTGCAATACGATTTCTTGCCACTAGGTGTTCATAAATCCTACATGATGGTCCTTTAAATTCTTTAAGCTGAACGAAACCAGCCCTGCTTTCTGTGCGTGTGCATTTCCTGCCACTGGAACGTCGCTTTTGATCAGCCTCAGTTCGTCTCGGTGGAGGTTTCACAGCCGCGCCGAGGCTCGTGGAGATATTTTAACATCACAGCGCACTGTAAACTTTATCGGCTGACCTTACAGGTACGGCGCCGAGCTGCCTGCGTGAGTGGCTGTCAGCCACCCTGCGTGTAATGTGGCCCCGCGACCCGGTTGCCGTGGTTACCAGCCGCTCAGACTCTCATCTTCAGATCACAGGAGTGTTTTCCTAGCGTGTTACTCGATAAGGTGGAGATGAGGAAGGGAGATAAGCAGAGGCAGGATGCTTGTTTTTGACCTCGGAAAGCCCTGCCTGACACCACGCTGGCGAGCCCAGCGCCTGCTGCTCCATCACCGTATTTTTATAGACGTCTTCGACAAGAGCACAGCAAGTCTTCATGGGGAAAGAAGGAGGAAAAAAAACAAATGGGAAAGAAATATTGCAAGAGTATTTTTTTGCGAGAAAGTGCAGCGTTGATGAATCAAACTAATAAATGAACACGTCTAGAAGTGAATTATATTTTGGCAGCAGCGAGCGAAAAGAAACAACACAATGTGTAGGTGGATTGTTGAGGAGACGCAAACATTTCCAAAATTATTACCCCAAAGAACCATAAATTTAACGGGAACATTCCGCTGTCGTATATGGATATGTGACTGAAAACATGTTTTGCAAAACACCTAAAAATAAAAATAATAGCACAGAATAAAAAGCACTAAAACATAGTCCAACTCTTGTCTTGTTGAATTCTGAAAAGAAATTCAATGTCGGGGAAGTGTCTTCACCAAAAACCCATCGATAAAAGCACAACCTTGAATTTAGTCATCCGGGCGCTGGTGTTCACATGTCACAGACGTTTCGTTGTTTTTTCGCTCAACGTGAAGGCGGATGAGGTTGTCGACGGAACTCCGCGCTGACCCGCGCAGCCTAGTGAAACCTCCTCGTCCTCCGCGCCAGCCCGCCGCCTCGCCGCCGGGAGTGACGGGAGCGACGACGGTCACTGCCTGCGGGAAGATGACTTGTGTGACGGGGATGAAGATTGGCAGAGGGGGAGCCAAGTGGTACAGAAGAGGCCATTTCACGCAACGCAGCTTCCAGGAAGTCAGTCATCAGGACGCCAAGGGGGGGAGGGGAGGATGGAAAAAAAACAAAAAACGATGGCCCTCTTATAGCCGGCCAAAACGAAGCAACCAGGCGTGGAGGGCCCTTCAGAAGACAATATCCCCTAACTAATGCCATCTGGGATGACTTTCCCCGGGTGCTTGTGTTTTCGAGCCTCTCACCCCCGAATATTTCCGTCATCTTCCAGGGGAACCTTTATTTTCCCCCCGTTTGACGGCCTTTGAATAAAAGTGCCAGTTTTGTATCAGTGCCTTTGCTTCTTATCTGCATATCTTTCACGTGCGGGGAGAAGGAATGTGGAGATGATGGAGTGGGGGTGTGTGTGTGGGGGGTGTGGAGTGGAGGGGTGTGTGTAGACTGGCAGAGATTCAGCGGCTGTCTTTTTTGTGGCAATGGCGGCTGGCCTGGCCAGTAGGAAAGCAGGGCGCTTTGATTCGGACGTGTGTTGTGGGAAATCTCCATTTTGTGCCTTGAAGTGTCGGTCGGAGGTGTTTCTGGACGGCGGCGGCCGCACGGCGATCTGACGGACGCAGCGCCGTTCTGCTGGTGGAGGTTTGTCCTCGTCATTAGCATAGCAGCTTGAGGCAGGTGCTCCGAGTTCAGGAATTGTGTTTGGTGTCTGAGAATATACTAGCAACCATCAAAGCTAAATATGTCAAATGCAAGGCCAGTTAGGGGCGCTCTGGGTTGCCATTCTCCACATTGTATGTCTATGATTCATTAGAAAAAATCTTTTCCTGTTTCCTTCATCACTCAGAAATACGTTGAAGTAATTCATTAAACTACAACAGCCATTTCAAGATTGGATGAATTCATTTTGCCTTTTCCACCTTGGAGCACCCCACTCCCTTTTGATTGGCCAGCTGCTCATCGTTTGCGCAAGCTAGCATGGAACATGGCTACTAGCTCTCGTGCAGTGACGCCTCATCCGCACTTTCAAAAAACAAAAAGTCTGCAGAGTCGTCACTGTGCTAATCAGGTCAACTTGTGATGTAGAAAGTCGAGCAAAATCGGAACGGCTGGTTTCAGCACAGTCGTTTTTCGTGCTTGGTGTGTTAGCTGGCTCGGCAGTAATGCAGAAAAAAACGTGTTAAAGAGCTGAAAAAGTCATTTTCCCCCTCTAACACACCAAGCTGCAACCTTAAAAACGGCTGAATTTCACAGCGAGCCGTAAAGATGTTTTCTTGTTTAACGCTCTGTAATACAAGGGCAATCTAATGTCCCGGCCGATCCAGCGCTGTTTGCTTCCCTCAACACTTTCGGGGGGTGTTTTTTCTTTTTTTTTTATTGTGTTCCAAATTTCACGGTGTAAATATTTCCTGGAAAGCGAGGAATTGTTCAGCATGGCAATATCATCCCTCTGAGGGGAGCCTCATGCCGAGATTTCATCACAGCTGCGGGGTCACGCAGTGTTCACAGAGGAGTGACTGGTGTGCGTTCCAGAGCAGAGGGAGGGGGGACTATTTTTTTTTTTTTTCGCTGTTCCCGAGGCATAAAATAGGTCAAAGTGTTCGGGTTAATCTCCCGGGACTCAAAACTACCATTACCATCAACCTTGGCTGGATTTAATTTACGCTCCCCTCCCCCGGAAAAAGAGGGGCAATAACTTTACAGTTCATTCGGCAGGTTAATCATTTTATTGAAAGATAATATTTAAAATATAGCTATTAAAGGACCTGCCCAGCGGGGCGTGGGTTTTGGGGGAGGAAAGGGGGGGGGGGGGGGGTGAATATCTTCATACACGGTATGAAGATAATTTCCATATGAGACACAAGAGTTGTGTAACTCGCAAAGGTCCGTCTCTGCCGCCAGCCTTTGCCACGCTGTGTCGCTGGCAGGTCTGGAGGGGCAGAGTGGGGGCGGGGTGAAGGAAATCACTTAACTGGTGAAAAATGGACTCGGGAGAGGCGCCGCGCTCTGGTTCATCTCATCGTATTAATGGAGCCGCGCTCACTCGGCTTCACTCTCCTGCCGTCCGCCGTGACGCATCATCCAGACTCGTCCGGCTCGGCCGTCTAATAGATGGCACCCGGCGGCCGGTTACACATTTTTTTCCCCCTCTTTCGTCAAGGGCTGTAGGTTCACTTGTGGCGCATGCGTCGCGGTTTAGACGGTTGCAGGATGGCGGTGGAGGTTGATTCTGTGCAAGCTGGTGGGTTTCTGGAGATGTTTGATTATTATTATTATTTTTTTTGTCTTCTTTCAAGCTTGGTTTGTACCGCGCCTTTACCATCAACCATGCAAAGTTTAGTAGAAAACTAAGATGATGCTTGTGCCCATTGCACTGTGATTGTTTGAGGTATATTATGGCTTTTTGTGTTGTTTGATTTGTCTAATAAATGTTTGCAATACCTCAAGTATGAAACTATATCCGTTCCATCTCATTTTGAATTTGCTAAACTGTTGAATTGACAACATTGAAATGCTTAAATTAAAAGATCACCTTTTTTAAACTTACAATTTCGACTGACCGATGTTCACCTTTATCAATCTTGAGATTTCAGATACTTAGATTTCAAATTAATGTCAAGTCCAATTCATAGAAATCCAGGTACAAAATTTATTGATGCTTAAAAACCAGGAAACTCGTACACAGGAATCCAATAACAAACTATCACCCAGCCAATCGCATCACATCCACTATTCTTCACTTTTTAACATCAGTATAGTTTGCTGATGTTGTTTTAGCATTACTAATATTTAGCCTTGACCTGTTGTTCCCAACGTGCCCTCACAGGTGTGAGGCTGAGATCGCATCTCCTGAGAAGCGCTGCGCCAGTGCAGGGCCCCGGCCAAACACGTTTTGAAACGCCAAGAGGAAACAGATGAAACAGATTTAACTTGCAGCTCTAATCTTTTCCTCTGGCCGCACTCTAATTTGTAGAAATAAGATTTGCCTCGCTGCGACACGACACGACCGCGCTACGAAAAACCCCACTGCAGCGCAAACGTACACCAACTCGTACATGTGCCAGTGGACGGCAGCCAACACACACACACACACACACACACACACACACACACACACGTGCAAGCACACATCTGTTTGCCTGCATGTGAAACGTTTGCCCCTTGGAGTAAAACAGAAAAGGAAAAGAAAGAGAAAGAAAAAGCGTCTTTTGTAACCAGATCCCATTGGCCGCTGATTATTATTATTTTTTTTTTGAAAAAAGAAGAAAAAATTGGAGAAATGTGGTCAGAGTGCAGCTCTCTGACAAGGCGCTGAAAGTGTGTGACATGAATCTCCAGGCCAATCACGCATTCCAGCGCAGGAATGTCGGAACACTCCGATCTGTGGCTCATGTTAAAACACGCACGCCCCCCCCCCCAGCCCCCCCTTTTCTCCCCCTGCCCTCCCCACTCCTCCCCCATTAATGTACAGCGTATATGTTGTCAGTCTCGCAGCAGACTGGGGATCCAACCGTAACACCCGGTTCAGCGCCAGCTCGGGTACAGGGTGCATCACCCACCCGTGATGCAACACAGACTCCCCCCACTGAACACAGCTGCACTGACACGATGCAATTCAAAGCCTGCACATTTATTTTTTTTCTTGCAGCAGCACTTCTTGGTCTTGGCGCTGTCCTTGTTTAAGCGTTGAGGTGCCAGTGGGATCTGCGTTGTTTGGTTGCCATTCAATATGGTAAAGCCCTCGATAAGCTGGAGCACGGCCGCTTTTCATGTCTGGTAAAAGAATAAAAAAACTGCACCTTTAAGAAATCAACCTCACTGGCGCCTTGTGTACAGAAGATGGAGTAATCAGACACCAGGATCGGATATTTAAACACCCGTGTTTCTGAAAAGTGGGATCAGAGTCGTTAGCGGGGAACTAAAGTCTGTGTAAACATGGTCCCTGGGCCGGTCGTGTCTATTCGCTGTGATCTCCCGCTTTATTTCCCTGGCGAGCCTCCTGCGGACTGCTCGGCGGGAGGAAGTGGCCCCTTCCTGTTTCACATCAACAAGAACCCTAAAGCTGTCGCCATGAATGTATGCAGCCCAGAAATGACACTGAACTTCAATCCCAACCTCCCTTCAGACCCTCTGGGGTGTGTGTGTGCGTGTGTGTGCGTGTGTGTGTGTGTGTGTGTGTGGGTGTGTGTGCATGTGTGTGCGCGAACACACTTCCTCAGCTCCGAAGCGCCTCCC
>NW_027466185.1:12227500-12367500 GCF_046127955.1 Nelusetta ayraudi | reverse complement strand
TGCAGCCAACATCCAAACGCAGGACCTAAACAAGTCTGCGTGCCTCACATTCCATTCGAGTCCAATGCTGCTTGCTCTTATTTTTTTTCCCTGACCGAACTTGTGCTGGAAACGTTCTGCGGCCTCCGCATCTGACTTTAGCAGGACCAGGCCAGGAATCGTTGGTAACAAATTTGAAAACGGCAGAAAGGCCTTCCCTGAAGGTTCAGTCGTGTGAATGGAGGAGCGTGCAAGGCTGCTTTCACTGTCCACCAGCCAGAGGTGTGGCTAAGTTCTTCCGGCATACATGCACAATATTCTTACGTCCAGGTAGAACCAAACCCCATTCAAATTAGAAGTCGGGGACAGAATCTCTGCTTGATGATGATGATGATGATGATGATGATGATGATGATGATGAGGATGATGATGAGTGCATGCTAACAGTGAACTGCACCTCCAACAATGAAAAGTTGGTTTTGCGATGTGAGATGTTGTTGGTGCTGTTGTCTCACAACCCTGCTGCTGAGTTTTTCACCTGTGTGTGTGTGTGTGTGTGTGTGTGTGTGTGTGTGTTTTTGTGTGTGTGTGTGTGTTAATGACTCCTTAGAGTCCAAAGATGATGCTGGAAGAGGATTCTATTCAGACGTAGTATTTCCACTTGGCACTGTGTAACAAACACACCAGCCAACACATCACTGGAGATGGCCGGCCACTAAATGAGCTTAAACATTTCAGCGAAATGAAAACTAAAAAAAACTAAAAAATGGGCGGCCTTGTGGTCTTTGACCTCGTGTCCGCCCTGCACGCTCACGGTGTATCTTTGTATCCTGTGCGTCACAGACTGGGTTACATCTTGCCGCAGGCGTAATTAAACTCTTACCCCCGGTGTCGCAAACCGCTGCGCCGTCCGCTGGCTCGGACCGCCCGACCATTTCATGGGACAGCGGGGACGGATGTTTTCTTTTTAGCCGTGTCCATTTCATCTCCGCGTAAAGCAATTTCAACCCCGCCATCGTGCCTCTTTTTTTTCCTCCCCTCTCCCTGCGCCGGCCCGTTATAAGTCAACACTCTGGCCTGGAGCGGGAATCGCAGGGCCTTCAGAGATCTAATCCGGAGACAATCTGTAAACAAAGGCATGGTTCCACTCAGTCTGCCTGGTCTATGTTTTTATTTTTTTTGTTTTTACAGTTTCTCACATGCAAGGCTGTAACACTGTATATAGGAGAGGAACCGCGATTCGTAAACAAGTGCCGGCGAACCCCTCGCCCTTTTCCTCCCGAACGCAGCTCCGTTGTTTTCGCTGCCCTCTGAAACACCGTCATCGCATTTGCCATACATGACGTTTAATTTCTCAATTTGCCGAGGCGAGGGAAAAGCCCGGGGAGGCGGGGGGCGGAGGTGGGGGGACGGGAAATCAAAACCGATAGCTCAGCGTGTGTCCGTCCTTTCGGTCTCGGAGAGGTGGGTAAATAAAGGGAGAAAGAAAAGCAAGCAAGGATCCAGCGGAGATCAAGAAGCTTTGCCTCCAGTGGCTTTATAATTACAATTGGAGCGGATACATTTCCACTCTTAATATGGTGGGATGAAGAATTCCTCACGGGGCATCGGAGTGGGAGGCGGAGGGGGAGAGGGGGGCTTCTGTGACAAAACAGTCAGTGCGGAGAAAGTCACGTAGAAGTCAGGGCTCGTAACTTGAAAGACGTCTGAAAGGAAGATTCTTTTGAATTACGTTTAGCTGTACAGAAAGGAAAATATGATTGCTTGTTAGCATAAAACAACAGCCGCTGATTCCTTCTATCGGTTTGTTATACGGGGTATTTAAACAGACAAAAAAGGCAGCACGAAAAAAATCCTGTTCAGTTTCATTTGATCAAGGCCTGCACACTCTAAACAGGCTAGTTAGGCTAGCTGTAGGGTGACAAGTTAGCGAGCTAGCCTGTATGGTATGTCTTCTTTCGAGGTGTAGGTATTGTGTGACAAACAAGCACAAAAGAAATGCTCTTCCGCATGTTCCATTAAGGTTCCGCCTCAAAGAAACCCTGCCCCATCTGACTGAACAGGCTAGCTCGCCGCTTTAGCGCTAGAAAAACCTGACAAGCTAATGATTGCACACCGTGTTATTTGATTCCTGACTTTGAGGCAACACGGGCGGACAAAAAAATCTCCTACAGCCTGTGCCTAACGTTATAGATCTCCCCCCGTCTGCACAGAATTAATCTTGTGGCCAACAAACAGAAACATGCCGCCTAGCTGTTTCCGCGCTAATTGACTTGACGGAGCCTGCGTTTGGGTGACGGCAGTAATGGTTAACAGGTTAAGCGTGGACCCTGTAAATTGAGTTTCCACTCAGCCTCGTCCAGTGTTTCCCCTCTGGGACGTGTGATAAACCGCTTCAGGATGGAGAACATTCCAGCTCTCTCTCTACCGCTCAAACAAACGGCTGGCTAACCCTCCACAGAGGGACATTGAGTGAAAAGAATCACCGTTCCAGTAACTGTTATTGTATTTCTTGATTTATGAAAAGGGTTTTTTTTGTACGCTCATGTCAACTTGGCACGCGGAACCTTTGCAATATCACTGCCTCTACACCTCTTGTCTTGTTTTTAACACTGACCCTTTAAACCAGGGGTGGGCAATTATTTTTTGCAAAGGGCCACATGACAAACCTGAATCGTGTCGGTGGGCCACAGAAGTTTTGTGGACGGACCTGGGGGGTGAAATCGCGCTTTCGTTGATGGGGACTGGGGAAACACGCTACCGCTATGCTGACAAGCTTTCGGTGACGGCGGCGGCGGCGGGACGGGACGGGGGGGGGGGTGATCAGCCTCACGAGGGCCGGACAGAGACACGCAGCGGGCCGGATGTGGCCCGCGGGCCGTACTTTGCCCAGGTCTGCTTTAAACCTTTAAAATCATCTTCCCACACGCAGGGATTCATACATCCTGGCTCGTCACAGCTTCTTTTCTGACTTCTCAAATTTTGACAAAGTGCTGCTCGAGTGTCCTCCAAGGCAAACAAGCTCACAATGCCTGGGAAGACCGCACTCCCTTCTTGGGTTTTGGCACATTACAGCGCTCTTTGTTAAAGCATTTGTAATTGTCTTATTTTGTTGGGGATGTTTTGCCAAATGTGGCGGAAAGGGCCAAGATATCCGCTGTGGGCGTGGTCTTCCTCTCACAGGCTCCTCTACGATACAGTTTCAACTGTAGCAGTGTTTTCTAACGTTGACGTGTGTCTCCAGTTGGCCCGTCGATGAGCTGCCCAGAAATGAGGAAAGTCCCTCCTTTACTACTCTCACATGCTCCACTTTTCCAAACGTGTGTACTCTTTCAAGTTCACTGTTGTGGCAACTGGCACTTTATGATGTCACAAAGGGAATCATAACCTCACTCACATCTCTCCCAGGCTGCCTGTCGAGATGTTTAGGTCTCTTTCTGAACCTGTGTAAGGTCCCACAAGGTGTCGGATTCAGCAAGAAGGTTAATCTAAAGAACTTTAATGGGAAGCTTTGAACAGAGGGCTAAAAATATGATCTATCGAGCTTTTCTGGGGGTAAAGTTTGGAAATGTATGGACAGTAAACAATTAGTATTCAAATATAATGAAATTATTCTCAGATTATATTTTTTATTCATTTTGTTTGACATGCTACACTTTTTCTACTGATAATTTTTTTCTGCTCTGATTTTCAATGGTGCACTTCTTCTTTTGATCTCTTTTGATCTCCTCTGACCCAAATATTACACTTAATGATACGTATAATAACGAGCGTGGCTGGGATATACGAGACGTGCAGATATATATATATATATATATATGTATATATTTATATATATTTATATATATAAAAATGGAGTCAAGGGCCAGACTGTCCGCACTGCGCCTATATGCTGCTGCAGACTTCATCTTTCTATATCACATAGATGGAGGCGCCCACACACATACACGCACATACACACACGCACACACACACACACACACACACACACACACACACACACCGCAGAGGACAAACCTCTCTCCCCCTCTCTGGGATAACAAATACTCCTCTGCTAGCAACATGACGCAAGAGCTGTTGGCTTTGCGCTCCGACACGCGATCCATCTGCACGGAGAATTCGGCTCTTATCTCCTAGATAACGGCAGATATTTGTACGAGTTAAAGCGATGTGTATATTATGGTGTTTTTTTTTTCTTCCTTCCCTCATCCCAGCACCGTATACATCCCCGTAAACTTTTCACCCTGCCACATCTGGAGGGTTTTTTTTCTCCTCCGCTGGAGCAAAACAGCCTCATTAGCGCTCGTTGGCTCAATCGCTCAATCCCTGCGACGCCGCTGGTGGGGATTCATTAGGGTCCTCTGTGTGGAAGGACGGAGGCAGGATGCTGTGAGAGCAGGGGAACGTATAGAATCGTCGTGGAGGGGAAGAAGAAGAAGAAGAAGAAGAAGAAGAAGAAGAAGAAGAAGAAGAAGAAGAAGAAAAGACTTGACGTGCTTTAAAAAACAATGTTCAATGTTCGACGTTGTTCTCGTCCCGTCTCGTCGCCGCCACTCGTCATTTCTCCTCTTGTGCGAGTTTTTGGCTCCGCTCTCTGTGTTTTGATCGGCTTAATTAGCCAGAACTCACAAACACCCTGACGGATGACACAGTTGTTTAGCCGGATGAATTGCCCGTCCGCCCACTGCCAGCCGGGGTTTCGGCCGTGCTGTCTGGCTGTCGGCCGAGTCGTTTTTACATCCAAACTTTCAAGAAAAACAACGGAGGATCGAGTGGAGGAGGTCAAGGAGGTCGAGGAGGTGAGAGATCCCAGTTCGGTGTCGATGAATTCGTCCCTGGCCTCTGTTCCAGAGTCTCTCTCCATCGTCAGCCTTCTTCTTGCGTTGGAAGCGCCACTCGTTTCCCAAATGCGGCGGTGATTCATAGCTGCCGTGAGCCGGCGAGGGCTTTTGTCTGGGTAATTAATTTAGCTCTTGGGACGGCCGTTGGAACGACTCGTGTCTTTAAGGCCTAATTAAAAGAAGATTGTCGAGTGTAGTCTGGGTCACGCGGCTCCGCGCAGGACTATTTTTGGGGCACCTCGTCCTCCGCGGACCGTTTATCCCGGGCAACAGAGCGCGGGTAGAAGGGGCGAAAATGAACGATTTGTTTGTTTTCCCCCCATTTCTGTAGGCGGCCGCATGAAAATTGAGACGCATCACGTTCAGCGGATCAGCTTCTTCAGACCGTGACCGCCTCTATTTGGTCTCCAGTGGCTCTTCGTCCGTACAATAGTGAAGATGCTATTTAAAATCATTCAAGGTGCCATGCGTTGGTTGCAAAACTCCAACAATAATATATTCCTTTAGCCTGTGAATGAACTGCCCAGACATGAGAGGCCCTGCCTTGACTCGTCTGGCATGCTAGCTGTGTGAGCTGCTAAAACATACAGCGTGTGAAACATGCAGGGAAGCTGGAACTAAACATTTTTGCAGGAAGCTGTAAACAGAGATCTGGAGACCCAGAACTTTTTCTCGATAAATGGTTGCGTGAGGCGGTTCCACTGCAGCCTGGGTGGGAGAATAATCACCTCTTTAACTTTTTCATGAGTCAAACTTTCATGATGTCACTTGTTTTTGTTGCCCTCCAAAACATTCGGGGAAGGTCCGACAGACCTTCACTTTTAGCAGGAGGCTGTAAACAGAGAGCTAAATATGCTGCCGTTGGTTAAGATCTGTGGAAAGTGTTCAGGGGGGAAGTACCAGAGACCTGGAGGCAGGTACGGATTGGAACCATTAAGAAATGTCATTGCTCCTCTTTGGTGAAAACTAGACGCACAATTAGCTTCTCGCTGCACACAGACACATACACAGCCTAGCTGAGAACAGTTTTTTGTGCAGATACTTTGGGTTTAATGATCGCTTGCTCTGAAATAACACATGCATGCACGCACGCACACACACTCACACACACACGCTCTCGGACCGTGGAAACGCCACTACTGCCTCCCTGCACGATTGGGTTTCGTTGAGCCAATCAGGACGAGATTGACAAGGCAGGAAGTGTCCGCCTCGTCTGTCCCTCAACGACCAATCGGTGACCTCGCCTGAACGACGTCCAGGCGCGGGCACGCACGCACGCACGCACGCGGTGCGCTCGTGGGGTTCTGAACAATTAAGCGCGAGCTGTCGGGCTCGGCGCCGCGGCCCATTGTAAGCGCTCTAAACCTGTTAGACTGTGACAGACCATTAAAAGGCTGCCAAGGCTTCCTTAATTTGCTTCAGCAGTGCAGAGTGACTGAGTGTGCGTCTCTGCATGTGTGTGTGTGTGTGAGAGAGAGAGAGCGAGAGAGAGAGAGACACTCCTAAGCTCAACAGCCCCTCTCTTCCTTTTTTCTTTTCCTGTGACCGTCCCCTCCGTCTCTCCACCCACCACCACCACATCCACCTCCACCTCCACCTCCACCTCCGCCCACCGCCACCTCCACCACCTCCGCCACCACCATCGCCGCTGCTGAAGGAAGGAAAAAAAAAATATAACATGCCCTAATTTTTTTCTTTTCTTTTTTTTTTTCCAATACGTCTGCCTCCATTTTTATTTTGAAATTACTGTATAATGGCCAGTTAAGCAAAAGCATCGCACCATTAAAACCCCTGCCAACGCTAATGTGCTCTCTGAGTCAGTGTATTCTGCAGCTTGCAGCCAAAATGTAAACAACAGTAATTATCTTCACTCCGGAAGGCACCGCTACGGAAAACACAAACCCACACGGCCCACTTTCAACCCCTCCCCCGCTTTATGGACGCTTTCGTGTCGGTAATGATGTGCATTTTTTTCGGGACCACACCTTTTTTTTCTTCTCGTGAGACATTTGCAAAGTTGAAACGCAGTAGCCGGACGTCTGCAGCTCTCGGGTTTCAGGTTCTGCAGGCCGTTGTTCAAATGAGTGAAATCCTGTCCACCTGAAAGAGGCCTTCGTCAACACGGATATTGCAGGACATCCATCCACTCACTTCGTTAGGGACACCTTGCAAGTGCCGGGTCCCTAATAAAGTGGCCGGTGAGTGTGTTTAGACCGTTTGAAAGGTCGAGCCCCTCCCCCGACATCAACGAGGTGTTTTCCTCTGCATGTCTGCCTCCTGATGCATATCTTCTAACTTCTATCTATATCTGCCAGCATTTTCTCAAACCTCGGAGATGGCTGCTTGTGTGTGTGGGGAAACCCCCAGAAAAACACAATGAGTTGCTGCCATCTGATTGGATGATGAGCTACTGACAAGCGACTGAACGTTGCACCCAATAAAGGCGCCGCTGAGTGTAAACTGGTTCTAATAAGCACAAACTTTGCCCCTACTTTGCTCAAACCTCCCTCTTTTTTAATTGATCTTGACACTTCTGAATGAATTCCTCCGAAGCGGACGTTTCACCTCGCAGGCATTTCCTGTCGTGACAGGGCCTCGGCGTTCTCCATCATTAGAAATCAGAGGCCCAGTGCCGCAGGACCCTGAGTGCCAGACCACAGGAATATATCCCGGCTCTAACTCTGCCTCCGAGCCGCCCTATGTCCCATTCATTTCCTATTTCTCAAGAGCGAGCGGGCGGGAGGGCGGGCGGTCCATGCAAATTCCAGGCTGCGGTATGCCACCGAGAACTCCGCTGCAGCAGCGGCTGGTGGTTGACGTTGTTGGACAAACAGGGAGATGCCAGCTGGAAATGAGAAGGTGTTGGCAGAATTTTTTTTTTCCTCCGCGTTCAGAACACTGAGATGAGATGTCACTTTTTTTTTTTTTTCCTTTTTCTAAATTAGCGCAGGGGGTTTGCAACAGTCTTGTGTGTGAAGCAGTTCCTCAGAAGATCACCTTGCACCTGTTGCAGTCTGTTCAGGTAATTAGTCAATGACGGAGCGAGTCGGGGGAACATAAATCACACAGTCCGACCTTAATTCATGATGTCTCACTCTCAACACGCCCTGTGCTTTTTTCCCTCTTTTCTTCGCAGCCACATGCATGCTCCCACAACTATATGTATATATATATATATATATATATATATATATATATGTATATATATATGTATATATGTATATACATATATATATGTATATACATATATATATATATATATATGTATATATATATATATATATATGTATATATATATATATGTATATATGTATATATATATATATGTATATATATATATATATATATATATATATATATATATATATATATATATATGTATATACATATATGTATATATATATATATATATATATATATGTATATACATATATGTATATATATATATATATACATATATGTATATACATATATGTATATATATATATATATATATATATATATATATATATATATATGTATATACATATATATATATATATGTATATATATATATATATATGTATATATATATGTATATATATATATATATATATATATATATATATATATAGAGAGAGAGAGAGAGAGAGAGAGAGAGAGAGAGAGAGAGAGAGACACACACACACACACACACACACACACACACACACAGATGGGTTTTCATATGCAGCTGCCTGGGGCTGCAGTATTGGCTTTAAAAACACCCATAACATCTGTAAAACATTAGGGATGATTATACTGGTCCTCCAGCGCAATCATGCAATATGGGCATGAGCCACAGCTCAACCTGAACCGTATGGGAAAGCCAAGGATGACGACGCCTCCGCCGCTCTCGCGCAGGTGTCCGGCCCACAGCTGTGCTCACATTCACGTTGGCCTTGTTCGACTTTCTTTATTTGTGTAGCCGGAGCCTGGCGTGACATTAATCGTTTCCTTTAAAAAGGCTCAACACCTTGCATTTCAACGGATTTACACGGATAAAATGGACTGACGTTAATTTAAAGTCACTGTCTTGTGTATTCATTATATGAAAAAGAGAAGAAGAATTTACATTTACATTACGAGGAGGTTTATTTATAAGAAGGTGGTTTCCTCCAGTGGGCCGGCAGCAGGATCTGCTCTGGGTTTAGTGGTTCTTAGCGTGACGTCACAGCTGCTATGTGAGGATGAACTGAACAGGGATTAATGTTGACATTGTTTGCATTGTGCATTCTTACCACTGGATGCTGCCAAATCATCCACCATCCTTTAAGACTGTGTGTTCAGTACTTCCAATGTCGGTTACCACTTCCAGCCGGACAGTTTTGGTGGTCACTGGTCAGTTTGCCAACTCTGCACAAAACAGATTAACCATAGATACACACAATGTGTTTGTTTGACTTGATAATGAAGTTTTCAACACTTAGTCATCAATGGAGCTGTGCGCAAAATTCAGCTACTAGACGTGCTGATCTAATGCTGTGGATCAGGAAGTGACGTCATCCTCCTGCTCTTTGTTTACTTACTGTGTTTACCCGGCCGATTGTGTGATCATGTTAACGCGTCTAAATCCCCCGCTTCCCCCGGCCAGTGGAACTGTAAGCCCGACTCCAGCAACTAATGCTGCTTTAATGAAAAACAAACTGCAATTTTACGGACATCGCTTGACGCTAACGGCAACATTAGCCTGCTAAATGCCATGAAGGAAGAACGAGAGGGACATGGTGATCCTCTGGCTGCAATATGATATTGTTACTTTATCTCTTGACACCGTCCCCAAGTCAGTGATGGACAAGTTATGTCCGTTTCATTCTCATTTCTTCTGTGGCACTACAGTTTTTTGTTTTTTTTGTTGTTGTTGTTTTTTTGGTGCAAAATGATACGATATTGCATTTGACCACTTTTAGTAAAGCCTATGAAAAGGGTCAGACTATGCCAACTTTGAAACTTTGTTGAGTGTTTAGATCCTATCTGCCTGGTTGGAAAAAAACAAAAAAAAAATAGGATGCTTCAACATAAATTTCCCCCTTTCGTCCTGTGCTTGGATCAGCGTTTGTATGCTAGCTATTTTACATTCTTCTGTTTCTGTGAGTATCAAAATGACGACGGTACCGAGCGAAGTTGGGCTGCAGTTTGAATCCTGTTTGTTTGTCTGCCAGCCTGCTGCCGTCGCAGTTTGCGACGCTGATTAAAACGGCGTGTGAAAAACCCGGGAATGAAAGCGATGACATCATTGTTTTGTATAGCTCAGTTATGCACTCCCATATGTGCATGCATATTGATGTCTAAAAAAAAAAAAAATCTGCACTTTAGAGGCCTTGAAATAAAAACCCAAGAAAAAGAAAAAGGGGGAAAAGATGAAGCTGTTTGTGTGTGAACCAGAAGCCAAAACAAACCCACCAGGAAATATTTTGAAATATCTTTATATACAAAGTCCTGGCAGCTTCGGAAATGAAACCACTCCACCGAGTTTCTCAGGAAGCTATATCTGTAAGCAAGAGCGGTGGCGGCCTTATATGGCCGGCTTTTACCCTGATGCTGCCAACTTTACACAAAACGACAAAATGGCACGAGGAGGTTAACAAAATTGACTTTCCTGCAGCAGACTGAGCGATAAGGAACGATGCCATAAACTCTGTACACTCGGAGCAGATAAACCCACCAGCAGCGGGGATGTAGTGGGGGGGACGAAAAGAAAATACTCCTGTTGTGAGCATTGCAGCAGCAGTAGTCTGTCAGCATGTCTGCTTCAGTTACACTTCGCAGCTGTTTGCAGTTATTCGTCCCTCTTCAAATGTGAGTAGCAGGTACAAAACATTCAAAACAGAGGTTAAGATCACATATTACACTCATTTCCACATCTTTATTTGTCATCCCAGACTCTTTTGGAGCCACCTCGCACAGTGAATTGTTATGAGAAAAATGTGCAGCTCTCTAGAACACATCACATTTAGCCCTCTGTTTACAGCCTTCTGCAAAACAAAAAAAGCAAAAACAAAAAACAAACAAACACAGAGATTTAATTGGCTTGTTTAGAAGGAGACCAAAACAAGTTGGTCTGGGAGGGCGGAGCCAACACTTGCTTGGGATGTGCTGTCACCACCCTGGAAGAGTTAACAGTGACCTTGGTGACATCATTAAGGGCTGACTAGCAGTTCTGCGTGTTCAAGCAGAAAACATTCTCCAAAGTAAACTGGGCAGAAAAAGTGAAAGATGGACTTTTCCTGTTTCCTTTCACCCTGAGCTGTGGCTGAGCTGAGAAAGTTTTCCAAAAAAACTGGCATTGTGTCTTCGGTGTAGTTAGCCCGGTGTTGACAGCCGCAGACAGAATGCTGCATTTGAGCCTCCTGATAAAATCAATTCTTTGTTGGACCTTCTGCATGTGTGGAAGGGAACGTAGAACCTCTCTGCTGGCCAAACTTAATGAGTCCCTTTGTTTTCAGCATTGCCCTTTGTGACATCACAATGAGTGATTGCCAGAACCTCGTGTTTTAGCACTGACTCATGGTCCAGGTTCTGTTTTTCATATCCGGAGATTGCATTGACATACTAGAGAGGCAGTATTGTTAGAAAACATTGCACGAGTTAAATTTATGGGCCCCTCAAGATTTGCTGAGTCCACAAATCTGTGTGTGTATCAGACAAGCCTGCTAATGTTGAGCTTTCTTGCTTTGTGCCAGTCTGGCAGTAACCCATCGAGCCTCGTTTAAAAAAAAAAAAAACAGGGCTCCATTGCGATCTGTCACAGCGCATATAGAGGAGCATAAAGTCAAAGGCACGGATGTTATTGCAGCCTTTTGTTACTGCCATAAAACAGTGTGGCTTAATAGGCCCAGCAGCGCAAAGTCTCCGTCTCGCGTTACAGGCGAGCGTGAAAATTTAATATCTTTCTCGCTTTCCGCGGCTTTCTCTGTAATTACGCCGGCGAGCGTCTCCGCCCTCGCTGCTACGGTAAATGTTTGTTTGCCGCGTAAAAGGGCTGAAACATTTCGTTTAGCGCCGCGTTCATCCTCCGCCGGGCAGCTCGAAGGACGGAGAGTTTGTTTGTAACGGCTCTCCGCCGCTTAGCCACTGCACTCTGACGACTGGAGTGCAGCTAATTATACGGGACGCCGCCGAGGAGGCTAACGTGAAAGTGCAATCGGCTCTCAGAGTCTTTGACGACGAGCGTGGACGAGAGCGCCACAGTTCTTTTGTGTCAGTGTCGTCGTCTGTGTTGAGTGATGTTGCTGGGATCACTTTGTCTAGCAGTGAAATGGTTCTGCTGTGTGCTGGCCTAAAGAAGCAAAAGCATTCGATGCTATCAACTCATGAGGTGGCGGAAGACAGACAGAAGACGATCCTTAATCACTGGTTTTCTGTGATTAAGGATTGAGGAAGATTGAGGAAATGTGGCGTGACTTTAGTATCGTGTTTATAAATAACTCCTCTTAATTCTCCTATTTAGTTTTAGATCTCTCTTCTTGTCTTTGTTTTTCTCACACTATTGTTTCTGTAGCGATCGCCCGCAGCATGCATGGAGTCCAAGACAAATTTCCCCATAAATGAAAGTGTAGCGTGTCATGGCGGACACAATGGAATAATATTGCAGCACATCATGTCATTCTGAGTTGTATGAAATTGTGTTGTACCATTCTGTGTCCTATTGTGTGGGGCCGAGTCAATTGCAATGCAATGCTAAGCTGTGGTTTGATATGGTTTAGTATGCTACGCTGTGGTATGCTATACTTTCCTATGTCATGCTATGATTTGGTGTCATAGAATATGGAGTGTATGCTTTGCTATTTTTGGTATCATATGCGATGCACTATTATGCTATGGTTTAGTATGTTATAATTTAGTATGGTATGAAAGGGTATGCTGGAAAATGCTGTCCTATAGTATGCTATACTATGCTATGCTATGACATTGCAATATACATCTTGCCGTGTCGTATCACATTTTCTACATTAAAAATAAATGTTTTTCATTGTTACTTTCCAAATCTTTGCCACTTTCCAGTCTGCCGGCGAAGCCTGTTTTCCATTTGTGCGCAGACAAAGGTTGCTAAGCACCAATTTAAAGGGTAAATCATCAGATGAAGGTAATTTGGTCGCTGTGTGGGGGAGTCATGGTGTCGCCGCCTCACACTGGGTGACAGTCTGGGTCGGTCGCGTTGTGCCACCGGCCATCGGCCTCCGCGGCGTGACCTGGAAAAACAGTGGTGTGCGGGGATCGCACCTAGAGCTAGCAGCGCTAGCGCCGCGTTAAAACGAATGCACAAGCAAAAAATAAATAAGTCAGAAAATAACGCTGGCGGTTAATTCGCTTTTTTTTGTCCCGGAGCTGCTCTCCTCTCGGCCGCCGCCGCCACTCCCTGTGTTTCCCTTTGTCTCCTGGGCTCCATGCTTTGCATGCAGAGGATGTGACACCGGGGGAGGTGAGGAGAGGAGCTGGAATGGAGTTCTGCTCCATTTGCTGCCCTGGAATATTCCTCTGGCAGCCGCGCAGCAGCTCCAGTTTTCTCCCTCTTCCTCCGCTTGGCTCTCCGCTCTGTTTCTCGCTCTCGCTCGCCCCTCATCTCCTGTGTGACATGTGGTCATTTCATTTCATTCAGGGGGAAGGCGGTGTTTTAAAGCGCCGCTAAGCCCCCACCACCACCCCCCACCTCCACCTCCACCACCACCAGTCCATCTTGCTCTATTTGCGGCTTGGCCGGCTCGGCCTGATCTGTTCCGCTCGCCGGTGATAACTCCTGTCTCCATCTCCAATCTCCTCCGTACCGGCTCCGGCTCCCTCTCCGGCTCCGGCTCTGGCTTCGACCCGCGGCACCCCCGCTCTATTACTTCACTGCTTCATCCCTCCACCTGCGCGCCTCTGACACACTTGTCCATTAAGGCGAATAACCAGGCAAATGCGCCGAGACGCACACAGAAATCTTGTCCCGGACTCTTGCGGTGTAGTTCACAACTGTTTCAGCTGTTTTGTCTGTTGGTCGATGTTTTAAATTTTTTTTTTTTTGCGGGGGGGGGGGGCAGGGGGCGCAGGGGGAGGAGTTTCAGGGGGGACTTTTGCCTACAAGAAAGGCACCGCCGAGAATAAACGTTTGTGCACTTAAATCTATTTGAGGCATTAAAGGCGCGAATACAAGAGAAGCTGCTTGACTGGAGTCTGAGTGCCCGTGTTGAAGCTTTTGATCGCCCCTCCTCCTCCTCCCTCTTCCCTCACGGCTTCTCTTCGTGCCCTCCTGCCTCTCTGTCCGCGCCGCCCTCGGCCCTCATTCGTATTCCGGAACGCCGTCGGTTCTGAATGTTTTTGGCTTAGCGCGTCCCGCACGGGAAATATCCGTTGTTTAAACTCGCACTCCTCCTGCCCTCCACGCGGCACTTAATTCCTTATTATGCAGAGATTTTCTCCTCTCATCCCTCTGTCTCTCTCTCTGTCTCTCTCTGTCTCTCTCTCTCTGTCTCTCTCTCTCTCTCTGTCTCTCTCTCTCTGTCTCTGTCTGTCTCTCTCTCTCTCTCTCTCTCTGTCTCTCTGTCTCTGTCTCTCTCTCTCTCTCTCTCTCTCTCTCTGTCTGTCTCTCTGTCTCTCTCTCTCTCTCTCTCTCTCTCTCTCTCTGTCTCTCTGTCTCTCTGTTTCTCTCTCTCTCTCGGACGCAGCGTCCCGGCGTTTCCACCGTCAATGCCGGGCTGACCTTGACCCCGCCCTGACCTTTGAGCCAGGCATGTTTTGCTTCTGCAGCCTCCAGCTGTGGTTCAGCTCAACTCAAGCATCTTTTATCAACTGCACCCTGACCTCTCTCCTCCCCGTGCAATACGGCTAATTGCGCGATAGCCTCGTGATAATGTGCTTGAAAAACCTGAATCGTTTTCTCTTTTTGGGGGTCGACTTCTGCTCGAGCCGAGGTTGATCGCCAGTGGTTTTCACATATGAATGGCCGCTCTCATGCTTTCTGCCCATTAGGCCGGCGTTGCCCTCCGCTGTGTTGTGATAGAGGTTAATGACCGGCTGGAAACCTGCCTGGTGTTTATCAAACGTCTCCCTGGCGGGTCCCGAATAGCGCTGCTACTCTTTCTTTTTTCTTTTTTTTGGGGGGGGATGTGACAAATTGTCGGGAAAAGCCAAAATTGAGGGTGACGAGTGCGTCGCATAAAGAGAGCGGCGCTCGCCCAGGATGACATCACTCTGGAAAACAATCCTCTCGGTTGAATGGCCTCCCTCTGAGCGCCGATAAGGCTGCGCGAAGCGATTGAGTCATGATGAAAAGATGCGCCGAGATCTCGCACGTGGCGTTTTGAACGTCTTGGATCAGTTTCAAAGGAACCACCGGGGTCGCGCACGTGTGTCAGTTCAGTCGCCGTGCAACCCCCGCCTCCCACCTCGACGGCCAGTGCTCAGCCTGCCAGATCAAAGGCAGAATCTGCAGCTAACCAGGGCGAGAAGGCACCTTGGCTGCAGTCTCGCAGTCTCTGTGGTGAGCGAGTCATTTTCAAGTGAGTGGCGTGAAATCTAAGAAATTCTGGGGTTTCATTGTGTTTGTAAGCTGTGTCGGCTTGATTTTTGAAACAGTAACCTTTATTGAGGATGTGTGGTCTGTCATTACACCCAGTCAAGTGTTGGCCCCGCCCACTGACACCGCCTCAGAGGACCCATGGAAGGCCTCACAAACGACCCTGTTTCAGTAGCAGGTTGTAAACAGAGGGCTAAATGTGCTGTTTCCTGATCTGATCTGTAGAGGTTTTTGGATGATATTGGGTCACTGCTCCACAGAAATGAAAAATGAAGAAACGAGACAGCGAGAAATAAAGAAAGTCCGTCTTTGACTTCATCTTTACCAAACTGTGTAGCAGGAGGCTGTAAACAAAGGGTTAAATCTGCCTTTTTTGCTGTAAATCTATATTGAGGTTATTGAAAAATTGCTCAAGGCTGACAGGTTGTGGTGGTTGTGATGTTGTAGTGTGAGAGCAAAGAGAAAGTCACTTCCTGGCTCTCCTGCCTTAGAAAGCCGATGGCTTTATTAGAGAGTGATAGCGAATAGTTGTTGAAATTCTTCTTCACTGTTGTCAATAATACCTTCCAGCAAGTCTCCCATTAAGACAAATTAGATTTTCTTTGGTGAAATAAAAAAAAACAGAAAACAGTCTGCTATTAAGAAAGAGCAACGGTTCCCCACCAACTCACTGTCCGTGTTGTATAAATAACCAGCCGACATCTGTCGACGAGTCTTAGATGCTTAATACATGTGAGCGGCGGCGTGTTCGCATAAACTCCCGGCTCTGGCTGCCTGGAAAGGTCCGACTCTCACTCGATTACGAGCACAACTTCGCCCGCGGGGAAGCTGCTTAGTCATGCTACATCAGTGGGCCTGCATAAAACATGTAAAATGATCTTGTGCTGCTGCTGCTGCTGCTGCTGCTGCTGCTGCTGCTGCATCTCCCTGCTGAACGGCTGCTGCTGGCAGAAGGGATTTTTTTCCTGGAATACCAGGCCCCAAACTGTGAACTTCCCCCTTTCGCCTCCTCCGCTCTCTCAGCGTTCCTCCCTCCCTCCCTCTCTCCCTCTCCCACAACCTCCCCTGGCGCCGTGCCAGCTAGCCTCCCCCCTCCGACCCACCGACCGTACATCTGCTCCTCTCTGGGAACCACCCAGGAACCGAGCAGGCCACAGGAAACAAAGGCTTTTTGGTTTTTGTGCGGCAGCTCGAGGAAGGGCAGAGTTGGAGGGGGGTTTGAGGGGCTGGGTGGTTGACACGGCTGCAGACCTTTCTAGGAATTCCACAGGAATTTTTTTCCCGTTTTTTTTTTTTTTTTCTTTTTTTCGCCATTTAAAAGCTGTTCCTTTCTTTTTAAATAGACTCGAAAGTCCTTCAACAAAGTTTAGCCTGGTGTTGTCTGGAACGGCGCCGAAACGTCTCCTCTCAGATGTGAAAACTAAAGTTGGTTGCAAAAATGTTTTGGACTTGCCGCAGTGGAAGACTTCATTTCAGACCCGGAGGTCACATTCTGCAAGGTTCCTTCTATTTGAAGCCCAACATTTAAAAGGATTTATTGGCAAGAAATCAGTTGTGTTGATCTGATGAAGATATGTGTTTGACACATCGTCCCATGTGCAGGCAGCCTCATTGTATCCACAGCAGCCTGCACATGGATCCACTCAGGGTTTTGCAGCTTTTGCACAAAGACACAACCTGAATTTTGGCATCCGAAAAACGGGGATTCCCTTCGACATTGTTTGCAATGCACCTTCACACCATCAGATGGCACTGTCATGCACGCACCGGCCCTTTTACGCCCTTTGAGGGTAGCCTCACGTGACCTCTGCTGTTTTTTCCCCCTTTTTTACGAGGCGAAATGACTCGCTCACGCTCTCCAATTAGAAAGTGGCACAGAGAGTGAGCGAGCCACCGGGGGGAGACCTTGCAGCAGAGGAGCAGCAGATGGTTTTACTTTCCTTTGATGAAAATGTTTCAACAGTTGCGCCTGTTAACGATTAGCAAATATTTCTCACTGTGGGCGTCTAAAAAAATGGTTTTGGCCATAAGCAGCGGGGCAGCTTTCATAAAAACGAGAGGGAGGCAAAAAAAGAGAACAGCTTGTAAAAATCAGTTTTCATCCACCCATCTGGCAAACGTGCGGAGATGCAGCCGAGCGGCTGTTGTGCCGTTGTCCTCGACACGACGCGCAACGCAAAAATCTCCACCGCCGTCGGTTCCCAGCTGCCGAATCTCGACTTTCGCGCAGAAATCTGGAGGTTCCTTGACGATGACGCTGTCCTGAAATGAACCCCCGACTTCGCAGAAGAGCTCTTGCGTCAGTATTAACAACTGGCACACACACGCATACACAAACACGCACAAACACAAGCGACGTAATCACGCTCGGCTGTGCCATCAAATAGTTGGCGGCGCGTCCCGTCTGCGTGACGTCATTCAGGACAGAGTGAAACAAACACAGTCCGTCCAGAGGAGGAGACACACGGTGGGTGTCTGAAAATCTCTGCATTCTTGAGTAAGAAAAAAACTAAAAATAACAAACAAATAACATTGTAGATTGTTATCATTCTGGAAAAACACAGTAATGTTTGCAGTTTCTTTCCTTTTTGTGTCTCGGAATGTGACCTCGCACTCGAAGTTGAACGTTTCTCCGACCCGATCACTGTTTAATTTTGTGCTTCGTGCTGCCTCCTGCCACTGCTCCCTTCAGCATCAGCTAGTGTAAAAAAAAAAAAAGTTTTTTTCTCCTTTTCCAACTGGAGGTGCCTGCTACCACCAAAATGCTTCCTGCTGGAGCCCGTTGAGACGGACGAGGGTGATGTTAGTGCAGAAGTGTCAGCTGAACGCGGCAGCCTGCGAGACAAACGAGCCCTCTGCCGTAGGCCGCTCACCTCGTGTTGGTCTTTAACTCCTGTTGGATCGAGGCTGAGCGGAGGCTCGATGATAATCTACCCCCCCTCTCCTCGCCACAAAAAAATCTATTATTTTGGCTTTTCTTTTTTTTTTTTTTAATAAAAATCTCTATCAGGGAAAGAGAGAGAAAAGAGAAGGAGAAATGTTGCGGCTTATCTGCGAGGAGCAGGGATGACTTCATGGAGGCGGCTCAGCGGCGACACCTCCTTATAAAGACGTATGAATCTTCTCTGCCTGGCTGCCTCCTTCAGGCTCCGTCTCCCACTCTGTCTCACCTGCTTTTCCTCATTTTTTTCTCTCTCTCTTTCTCCTGCTCTCTCCTCTGGCCTTTTGTCTCGCCTTTGTTCTCCACTTTTACGCCTCTCTGTGGAGTCCATGAGTTTCACGGACCTCGTTGTCGATTTGGAGGCTGTTAATCTGTTAATCCGCAATCAATATCGTCCTGGTCTATCTTTTTTTTTTTTCCACTTTCTTACAGATAAAAAATTGACTCGTCTGATAGTAACATTTTCCTCCTGTGTGTCGGTAAAAGGCAGCACTTTCCTGGCAAGCTTTCTTTTTGGTCCCTGGGTTCTTTTTTTCTCTGTTGCTATCGATTGCGTCCGTCCACGTGCGGCGCTGCGCCTACAGGACGCACAACTTTCATGCCCTCAGCTAATATTGTCAGCTGCCTGGCCTGCTCTGCATTCTCTTCAGGCAAACAAAGCCTCGGCTGATTTGTCGATCCAGAGCACACGTTTCACCACTGCAGCAGGAATTAAACATACAAACACATCAAAGAGTTTTTCTGTTGGGGACAGGAAGGAACTTTTTTTTAAATCTAAAAACGGTCATTCAGAAAGTCACTTCATCCTCCTGGAGACATTTTGCAGCTGTAATTAGTGCTCAGAATGCGATGGGTCTGACCCAGTGGCACAGAGAAGATCATCTTTCTCATAAAGAATGTTGTTCCAGATTTACAGTAATTACTTGCAGTCATTCATTCTGGAAAAGTGTTTAAGCAGATTGCAAGTGCTGCGTTTCCTGCTATTGCTACTTTAAAGGCCCAGTATGTGATATTCAAACGGAACCCCTGGCATGGAGTGATACACAAAATACATGTATGTTTCATGGGAAGATGAAGTCACAGATACTGCTGTGTTTTCACGCACCAATATGCATCCATCCTGCTTCCTCTGCAGCCGCAGCCCAGAACAGGGATCAGTCATCTCAGCCTGATGTCAAGGCTCAATCAGAGAAACACAGATTCATGTGAAAATCGTTTGCAGTAAGTCTTCTCACCATGAGATGGCGCAGTCTTACTCAGTGGGATTTTAAGTTGCATTGGGTTCACCTCAAGTTGACTTGACTTGCTGCTTGAAATGGATTCCAAGTTAATATTTCCTCCAGCCGCAGCATGCTAAAGGTCACTGCGGGTCCAGTTTTATTATTCTGTGACAAGTCCAATATGGCTCTAACTACTGTAACGGCCAGTAACAGACAGTAAATAAGCCATAAACTATGATGGTAGATGGGTTCGTGGTGTTTCATGGAGGCAATGCCTCAATTTTACTCTGGGAAACCCAATAGCGGCCCCACATTTCTGGAAAACAAGAAAAAACAAGTTTAGCATATAGTCCGTCTCACTTCCTGTTTCCCACTAAATATTTGAAATATTCGTCTTGCGCTCCATAACTGGCAGCGCTTGTTTCCCTGCTGTTTTCCATTATGTATGCCGTTGTGTTTGTTCCCAGTGTGCTAATTCACCGAAGCCAGCTGATTCTTCGTACTCACAGACATCCTTCGCCGCTAAAGACTATTCTGATTTTGATTATATGTCGAAATCGCAGATGCATTTCTGACCGTTCTGGTTCACGGCACGATCCCTGGCTCCGGTTTCAGGCTGCACCCATGTGCGTTGACTTAATTAAAAACTTGAGTTGATTTGCTAATTAAATGAAATCTGAGCCCTTCTGGCCTTGCGGCTACTCACCAGGGCTTCATAGACCAGCTATACATGTGGGGTTATTTTTTATGTGCCAGAGATTGTGCACGCTTGTTTCTGAACCCTCTGAGAATTGTGTTTTCTAGAGTGTATGTTTTGGGTTCGACTCGCAGACTCATGAGTGCATATGTGGTTACGTCTAATCAGGCAAAATGCTAGCCAGGGCTGTGGTCGACCAGAAGAGCATATTTTATCTGTTGTCATCTCTGTTTTTTTTTTTTTGTTTTTGTTTTTTTAATTCTTGCTCATGAAATTATTTCCTCTTGCTTTTTTAGCCATTTCTCTTTAAGTTTTCTGCTGGTTGTTTTGTTTCTTAACCTTGCGTGGCAGCCAGATTGCCCAATATTTGGGGTCAGAAATGGTCTGAAATCAGCAAGCTGTCTTGTTAAAACCTCCTGTCGGATTTATGTCCCGCTGGTCTTAATGCAACTTGACCAACTTGAGAAAGCTTGAGAAAGCGACGGGGTTGCGGGAAGGGCTTAGTTAATGAAGCTGAACTTGAAGAAGACAAGAAAGTGCGACAGTATGAAGGGTAAGGTCGAGTAGAGGTGTAATGTATTTACTCCACTTCCTCTGGCTTTGGTGAGCCACTATTGTACGTCAAGTACTAGCACCAGTAGGAGGCGGCACACCATTAGCAAACAGCTCTATGAGCAGTGGGGAAATCCAATAAGTTAGTATTGAATGTAATAAGAAAAAAAGGTTCATCCCATCACCTTACAGGTGATCTTTAAAGGGGCCAAGCTTAATTAGTTTCTCTGAAGTAAAGTAAAGTTCTCCTCCCGATATCCAATATTTACTGTTCCGATATCGCCGACACCTTGCAACTGAAACTAATGTGGAACAGTTAAAACAGAGAGCGACAAGGGCGATAATGTCTGATATACTGTATGTGAAAAATCAGTGAAATCAGACGATACCTCAGTGGTCGGCATGATGTGTTGCATTCCTTCTGTGGATGCAACATGAAACATTTCAGTTACTGGTTACCCTATTTTACAACAAGTGTTATGCTGAGAGAAAGAAAAATGAATTGCGACTTTTCACCCTGCAGTGACGTCGATATTCATCACTCAGCTCATCCTCGTCCATTGCGGTTTTTCCTTTTCTAAGAGAAGCAAAAGTTCGAACGCATTATTTTACAAGGGCAAATGCTCTGTTTTTGTTTAGTCTTTTATTTTTACCACCAGTACTTCAAAGTTACTAGAAAAAAAAGCATGAAAAAGCTGAACTTGTGTGTTCCAGGCGGTAGCTCCGCGTGCAGCCAGCAGGGGGAATCGACCGCTTGCAGCTGGTGCCGAGCCCTCTTCCCTCTACACCCCCCACCCCCCTCCCCTCGCGCTCTCCCAGGTTGTGGAAACGCTGCTGCAGCCCGCTGATCTGTGTCTGGGTCTCTCTCTCTCTCTCTCTCTCTCTCTCTCTCACGCTCGCTCGCTCAAGACCCTCCTACCGGCCGTGCTGGGGGAAGCCTCGGACGAGCCCCCTTCGCCGCCCTGTCAGCGAGCGGCGGGAGACGGGAGAGAGAGAGAGAGAGACAGAGAGAGAGAGAGGGAGAGAGAGAGAGAGACAGAGAGAGCGAGGGAGGGAGAGAGAGAGAGAGAGAGAGAGAGAGAGAGAGAGAGAGAGAGGGAGGGAGCGAGAGCTGGAGGGGGCCGTGCGATAGAGGAGAGAGAGGAAGACTGTGTGACAGTGAGAGAGAGGGAGAGAGAGAGAGAGAGAGAGAAAGAGAGAGGGGGGAAAGCGCGCAAAGGCGAAGGCTGCCGAGAGGAGCGACGAGAAATAAGGAGCACATTTTTTTACGAGAGCAGGAAGAGGGAGGACGACTGGGCGAGCAGCCGGCACCTGGGAGACACACACACACACACACACTCTCTCTCTCTCCTGTTGTTGTTGTTGTGGTGGTGGTGCTGCTGGTGGTTCTGCTCCTCTTGGACCCGCTCGAGCCGGAACCCAGTGGATTGACTAACCAAGCAACCGACCGGTGGATATTTCTTTTTTGAAAACACCTCTCGTGGGAGCTTCACCCGCTGTCGTCCACCGCACTCTCACTCTCACTCCCGGCTTCCACGGCTTCTGCCGCCGCTGCTGCTGCCGCTGCTGCAGGCGTCCACACGTTGGAACATTTTTTTTTGTTTTGTTTGTCTTCCCCCCCCAGTCCTTATTTTCCTTTTTGCTCTTTTTGCTCTGGGAGCATCGTCGCCGGGCTCGCTGAAGACGTCCAATCCCCTCCTGTCAGGACGGAGCACGGCCACCGTCAGATCACACCGGGGGAGAGAGATAGAGAGAGAGCGAGAGAGAGAGAGGAGTGTGTGTGCGAGAGAGAGAGAGAGCGAGAGAGAGCGAGAGAGAGAGAGAGAGAGAGAGGGAGGGAGGGTGGCAGAAATCCCAGTGTGCGTGCGTGCGTGTGTGAGAGCGAAGGCAGTTTTAAAGCGCCGGCGGAGAGACTTGAGTGAAGGAGCTCAAACGGGAGGTGAACCTTGACGTCCTCTCCTCCTCCTCCTCCTCCTCCTCCTCCTCCACCTCCTGTTCCTCCTCCTCCTCCTCCTCCTCCTTCTCCTCCACCTCCACCTCTTCTCCCGTTTCTTCCCGGCGCCCACCGGACTGTCAGAGCGGCTGACTGCCACCTGCACCCTCCTCCTTCCTCCTTCCTTCTTTTCTTCCTTTGCATCCTTTTTTTCCCCTTCCTCTCTCCTCTTTCTCCTGAACCTCTCTCCCCCCCATTTTTATTTTTAAAAATTATTTTTTTCACCCCCTCCACCACCCACTCCCCTGGACTAACCGCCACCGCTCTCTGAGCACTTGTGGGAAATATTTCCGTCCGGACTGACGAGACGAGACGAGACGAGGAGAGGAGAGGAGAGGAGAGCTGAGCTTCCTCCGGCAGATCTTCTTCCTCTTCTTTCTCCTTCCTCCTCCTCCCACCGCCACCACCTCATCCCCCTCTTCCTGGAGGAGCAGCCAGTGACACGGCGTCGCCGGCACGCAGAGACACAAACCAGACGCTGCCTCTCTGCTGCCTCCCGCTCCCCCCTCACCTCCTCCTCCTCCTCCTCCTCCGCCGCCGCCGCCGCCGTGTCACCCGTTGCCTGCCTCGGCTCGAAGGATTCCAGCTACATGGGCAAGCGATTGGAGCAGCAACCAATGTACCCCCAGTACACCTACTACTACCCCCACTATCTCCAGACCAAGGTACGTACGCGTCCAGCCTCTCCTCGCGCCTACTTGTCTTCCCCTCCTCCCTCCCTCCTCCCCCCCCGCCCCCCCCCCCCCCACCTCCCCCACTCCCAACTCCTCTCATCCGGAGAGTGGAGATGGGATTTGATGGATAGCCGGCCTTGGCCGCCACGGTTTCGGATGACAGCTTCCTCGTTCAGAGTTGAGATTTCTGTGTCAGTGTGTGTGTGTGTGTGTGTGTGTGTGTGTGTGTGTGTGTGTGTGTGTGTGTGTGTGTGTGTGTGCGCGCGCGTGTGTGTGCGTGCGCGGCGCAAGCAGGAGCGATCAGGGATCAAGGCTGAGTGCTCCGGGCTACTGTTAGTCCAGCCTACTAGACCGTTACCGAGAGCTGTCCAGTAAACATCCGTCCATCAATCTCATGCAAATCAATGAGAAAAATGGCATCAGGCTGCGAAAAAAAAAAAAAAAAAAAATCCTCCTCTGGCTGCTGCTGCTGCTGCTTCCGAAACTTTTTTCTCCCAATTTTTATTGTTTTTTTTGTTCATAGATCATAAAGTCCCTGATTCATTTTATTGGGGCAAATGTTTACCCCCCCAACCCTAGCCCCACACACACACACACACACACACACACACACACACCCCAGGAGACCCCCGTAAACACAACCTTTAATTAAAAGATCTGCCATTCTATCAACACTTGCGGTCGTGGCCAGGAAGAGTGGTGAACCCCCCCCCCCCCCCCCCCCCGCATCCCCGCCGCTCGTTCTTTTTTCTCCTTTTTCTTGGTATGGCTCGAACAGAGCAGGCACGAGGGAGAGAGAGAGAGAGAGAGAGAGGGCCGCTTGCTCGCCCGCCCGCCCGCCTGCCTGTGTTTACTCGAGCTGCACTCTGCATCAGTGCCTCTGGGACGGGCGCCCAGGTTCTGGGCCGTGCGGCGGCTGCCAGGACCCTGGCTGGGCACGCCGGCCACGCAGCAGGATCAGGGGATTAAAAACGGCAGCCTTGTGGGGATCGCACCAGTTGGGCTTTTTTTTTTTTTGCTGCTTAAACGCTTGGCGTCGACTTTGACTCTTTTTATTATTTTTTTTTTTATCTGGTCATTTTGTCATTGGCGGGCACAGCGGCGGCGGCGGCTGCAGATAAACGTGTCCACTAACGTGGCATCCAGACTCGACGTCCTATTTTATTGCGGCTTTTTGAGTAGGAAGGCGGCGCAGCACGTAGCCGAACTTTCCCATGGTCCAGTGTTGTGGCGGAGCGGCGTTGAATCAGCTGACATGTTTTTTTCATTATTGCGTTTTATTTCTTTTTCGCTCCTGTTGCCTCCTGATGGTGGAGAAGCTGCTTCCTGAAGCTGCACCTGGCAGTCCACACGCTTCCCCCCCTCCCTCTGATTTACAGTTTAATACATTTGTGCTGCTGCCATATGGCTTTCCTCACGCCCACCCACACGCCCCCCTCCCCCCGCCCCCCCTCATATCTCATATCTCATATCTCAGAGTTGCTCATCTCCGGGGCCTCTCAATCAGGTCCTCCCTCCTCCACACGGCTCTTCCTTCCTTCATCACTGTTGCAACAGGACCCCCCCACACCACACCTCCTCCCACACACACACACACACACACACACGCTCCCTGCCTCCCGCCTCCTTCGCCGGCGCTGCAGTTCGCCTGCCAAGGTCGGCCGCTGATCCCATCTTGCCACCGTCAGCGATTGATGTACCCTTGAGTGAGCGCCGAGGGTCCGGTGTCATGCAAACCAGAGGTCTTCTGGCCCGTTGGCTGCTTCCTTTTGAATAGGATCAGCACACACACACACACACACACACACACACACACACACACACACACAAAAAAAATCCCACCTGCAAGCGGTGTTGGATTTGGGCTGGAAGGTGGAGTTGAGTTCAGTAGACGCGGCAGCCTGGGACTTTTATTGATGATCATCGATGACTCGATTACCAAGAGAGGAGGGCGGCAGCGGATTTAGGCTGCAGGGTGCGCACACTCCTAGAGAATCACATCGTAGCGCTGCACTCGTTCACGCATGTGTGTGTCGGTGTGTGTGTGTGTGTGTGTGTGGCCCCTTTTCATTTTTTTGGAGCCTCGCTGCCGTCCAATTGCACGCCGGCTTCCTATCCGTCTTCATTGCAGCGCTGGCAGGACCCGGCCTCCCTCTCCCCAGGGACCTGGGTGGGCGGGGCTTGAATATCTCACGGGGATGAGGAGGTCGGGGGGGGGGCATATTTCATACTGATGGGTTGCCATTCCACCCAGTCCTCCGTATTGTATTTTTTTTTTTTCGTTTACGACACACGTTTGAGATTCTGAATTTATAGGTGCATCTGCGCTCGGTGACGACAAAATGTCTTTATTGCTTCCAAAAAAAAAAAAAAAAAAATAGCAAGCATGAGCTAACACCGGTGTTTCAGCGCCATGGAGAAAACTGATGGAACCTTCAGCCACATCTGAATGTGTTGCATCAGTGTTTAATGGAGTTCTGCTGCTGCTGCTGCTGCTGCTGTCCAGCATGTGCCAGTCAGCCCGGATTAGAATGTGAAAGTCAAGAGAATGAGATGAAACAATAACATTTGGCTCTCTATTGATTAGTGCATCGGGGCGTAGCATGTGCTTCTCTTTAGCTGAATTATTGATTCCTGAAAGGGATTTGTCTGTGTGCGTGTGTGTGTGTGTGGCTTTTTATATGAGGCTGTGGTGCTTTGATGGGAGGCTCCTTTCCATCTCTCTCTCTCTCTCTCCCCCAGCTGATCGCCCACATTTCAGTCCTTTGCAGAAATTTGGCCTTTTTTGTCCTTTGTTTTGCGTCATGTCACTGTGATCCCAACACTGTGTTTTTCAGCGCCGCCGCCGTCACCACGTTCAATATTTTATGCTAGCTAATAGACGGGCAGCGCAAATGAGGGAAATTAGAGCAAAGCGCCGCCTGAGTCGCCCTCTCCCGCTTCCCTCCTCCTCCCCCGCCGGTCCCACCCATGAGAACAATTACAGCTCGCAGATCAATTATGGTTCTATCGCCAAATATGTTGTGGTAAGAAAATGAATTTCAGCAAACGTACGCTCGTGCGCTCTTGCTAAGTGCCTGTTATTATTATTATTATTATTTTTTGGTGTCTCTCTCACTCTGTATTCCCCAATTAGGCAGATAAGCATCAGGATGAACTCTCAAATTACTGATAATTTGCACCGTAAAAAGCCTCGGCCGGCCGGCCACATCCGCCACGATGTCAGAAATGCTGTTACTGGAAATGTTCGTAGAGGGTTTAGCGGCGAAGGGGGGCGAGGGTGAAAAAGGGGGCGTGTGCCGGAGGAGGAAGAGAGAGAGAGCTGGTAGGAGGATGGATGGATGTAGCAGGGAGGGCCAGAGAGGAAAAAGGTTTGGCCACAGTGCGCGGGGCCGATCCAAGCCGTGCGAGCTCCTTCACTCAGGCCCAAAAAACAATAAGAACAAGATAAAGGAAGACGCGCATGGACGTAGCGTGAAGCTTCGCCAGCTGCTGCGCAGTCGGAGTCGATCTGCTCCGAAGAGTTTCTGAACTGTTTTCCAAAAGACACAGTTCTCCGGGTGCATCTGACTGGCACTCGGCCCTCTTTTCTTTTCTTTTCTTTTCTTTTCTTTTACGCTTTTTCCTTTTTTCTTTCTTTTGGACTCTGAAGCCATATGTTCTTATTAGTGCCGAGACGGGAGCAGCGTAACTCATTTCCCCACCAGTAATTCCTCATACGTGCTCGACGACTGACCGCCTGAAACTAAATACTGTCCCGGCCCGGCTGTAAATCTTCAGCGGCGTTTCTCTTCAGCCCCGGACGGATGGACGGGCTTTTTTTCTTTCTTTCTTTCTTTTAAGCTTGAGCTTTATTTTTGCTTTTGCTCCTTTTTCACATTTCTCAATCTCTCGGCTCACGCGAACAAATCACGCTCATGCACACACACACACACACACACACACACACACACACACACACACACACTTATGCGACTTCTTTCCATCCATCACCCACCCAGCCGCTCTCTCCGCTTTTTCACTCGCTCACCTGCGTGTTTGCCGCTCGGCCCTGCGGCGTAATCCGTCGCCTGCGACTGTCAGTCGGCGACGCGAACGGCTGTATTCATTTGCACGTGCACGCGCACACACGCACGCTCTCCTGCATGCACGCGTGCATGCATGCGCACTGCATTAGCGGCGACAATCCATCAGCTGACAACTGGGCCCGCAGCCGCACTCCCTGGCATTAGCCTGTGCGTGCGTATGTGCTTGCGTGTGTGCACGTGTGCGTGCGTGAGCGTCACCCGCCTCTTCACAAGCCGCGGAGCGAGTTGCTCTCCAGGCCTTTGATAGCCACTCTGCCAGGCAGAGGGAGGGAGGATGGAGGGAAGGAGGCACAAAGAGTGGAAAAAGCGGGAAAGTTAGCATTTTTCTTTCAGGCCGAGGCTATGAATAAATTTCGACCTTATGAAGCCGCATCAGGGTTGAAAAAAAGAGGCAGGACGCTAAAGTACCAGTGATACTGGTGAGATGAGGGCATTTCTTTGTCTTTTTTACAAATTCATCTTGTTGTTTTTTTCTCTCTTGTGATTAAATCACCACCGTGATCCTCTCCTCGCGTCAACCCGGTGATGTATTATCCTGATGTTTTCTGTCCTTAAACACCCTGCGTTGCGTGACCCCGTGCCAACGAGAAGTGCTCCGACGCTCTGAATGCTGAATCGCGGGGTATTTTTCTTCAATTAGGTGTCCTTGAGCGAGTGAAACGCAAAGCCAGACTGCTTCTCCTCGCTGGCTCTCTCCGCTTGTCGGTGGGGCGGCGAGCGTGTGAAGTGTAAAGCGCGGCGGCTCAACGCGGCTGGAACGCCGCCGCCGAACTCCTGTCTCCTGTCTGTCCGTCCGCCTGCTTCTTCTTTTTTTTTTTTTTTTCGGAACATCTGGAAATGAAAAGGGAGAGCTGCGTTTTCTTTGGATGAGGGAGGAAAGCGCTGGCTGTCCGCTGAGAACCAGCCACGTGGGGAAGAAGGTGCAGGAAACGACTGTGATGGTCTCCTGGTCTGCAGCCACTGAGACATAGAAGAGGAGGAGGAGGAGGAAGAAGTTTTTCCAAGGGTCGTTTTTTATTTTCCTTTTCTGCACATTTTTCACGATTTTCGTGCAAGTTCTGGCTTCAGCTTCACAGCCGGACGAAACATGAGAAACATGATGTGGCCTTAAAAGCCAGCGACACGGCGGGACTCTGCAAACACACCACCTTTTTTCCCTCTTTTTTTTCACCTTCCCTATTTTCTTGTTGCGAGCAGCGTCTCCTCTCTGTAACACCGCCACCGCCTGGAGCTGTCCACTGTCTCACTCTGCTGTCGCCTCGCCTGCTGTTTTCACGCTCTATTTTCTTTTTTCTTCTCTGCCTCTGAGGACAGACGAAGTACAATCTCGCAATTTTTATATATATTTTTTTCTCCCTTCCCACAACTATCCTCCCCTGCCTCGCATTTGCTCAAATGACTTTGTCCGGCGTCTATTTCTGCCCGGCTCTCCATCATCTTCACGTTGTCTTTCACGCCGACCCTCGTCATCGCTGACACTTTCTGCGTATCTGCCCTTCGTTTGGGCGAGGCGCTGCAGCCGCAGCTGGAGGGACACCTCCAGTCTGGTCTGGTCTGGTCCGGTCTGGTCCGGTCTGGTCTGGTCTGGTCGCCCGGCCAGCTTTAGCTCACCAACGCCTTCAATCTTTACGTTTTTGACAGCGTCTCTTCTCCAAAACCCACGAGGCCATCCAGCTGAGAGAAATGCAATCTAGGTCAGGGATTATTAACTTTGTTAGAGAGATTAAAGGGATTAGAAACTTTGATGGGAGTTCTCCTGGCTCGATAAATACACCAAATCCAAATCTGAACAGAAATCTCTCAGATTCCTCCTGTCAGGATGTTCAGCAAGGCTGAAGGTTGCTGGAGTGTCAGTTTACCAAAGCATTCCTTCAGGTTTTGTTTTGTTTTGTTTTTAGATCCTTTTCCAAAAAAGAACCTGCTCATGAAATGAACCCAGAGAGAAAAGTTGTGTGAATTTGTGTTAAAGTCAAAAAGTGAAAGTGAAAAAGTCCAAATTTCATTCCTCCCTCTGTCTCAGTGGAGGGGAAGCGGACAGCAGAAGGGGAGTCGGGTCAGGACAGGACACTGTGCGGGTGGTGGGGGGAGTCACGTGCTCAGCGGGGGATGGAGGCGGGAGGGTATGAGTGCGCCTCGTGAGAGACAGTCATGCAGGAAAGTGGTGTTGTGTTGTATTGTGTTGTGTTGCTGTTGCTGTTGTGGAAGCGATGCTTTTGCTGTCTGACGCCTCAGCTGGCTGCGGTCCAAGAGTAACAGGGGCTGGGTCGGGGTTGGGGGCGGAGCAAGCAGTTACACTGGCCCGGAGTCGACCCCGGTGAAACTGCACAGGCAGCGTCCGTGCACGATCTCCTCCAACGTCTCCTTTCTACTGTACTGTCATCAACATGTTCGCTGTATCGACTGGGATTGACTTAAAAAAAAATGAAACATCAGATGAAAGGGGGGAAATGCTGATATTGGGCTGATTTGATCACCAAATGAGAGATTCCATTGGTAAGCAGCTGACTAAGACCTAGCGCAGATTAGGAATGCAAATTGTTGATTAATTCATTAATCGTTAGCTGATTGACCTTATCGATCGATTCACAATGAATTAATTAGTTGCAATTTTTCCTAAGAACCTAAATTTCACAATGAAAAATGTGTAAGGAGCACACTATTTAACCCTTAAATAATGTTTAGGCTCACAGTTGACTTCTAATGGGTCACATTCCAACTTTATTTAAAAAATAAAAGTTGTTTAAAAGTAACTTGTTCTAGGTATTATGACCATCTCTACAGGTGAATTGCACGGTATGTACAGGTGGATTGCTCTTTCGTGCCACTACACTGTTATAATGATATTAACTACACGTGTAAAAAATGTTTAATTAATTGCGACTGATTTAATTTAATCGATTAAATTCTTAGTCAGCAATTAATCGATCGTTAACATCCCTAACGCAGATGCATTGGGACTGTGAACAATTGCGGCATGTTGGACATAAAATGAATTACAGGTTTACTTCTCGTTTAGGCGTCTCTCTGGAATATCGGTAACCGGCAGCAACATTTCATGTTGTGCTTCCTCAGACCTGCTGCAGATTCTTCTGCAGATTTATTGTCAGTTACAATATTGCTCGTGTGGGCCGAATATCGATAGAAGCAAAAGTGACACGGGCGCTGGTTTCATCTGGTGCACCTCCAGCCAGAAGGAGGGGCCAGAGGGGAGAGAGGAGCCACCTGTGGGGACAAAGGAAACGCAAACAAAGATCAACTGTCTCGTTTTTCACGGCCGCGCTCTGGGTTTTCCTATCAGCCCCGCCGGCTGACAAAAAGAATCCCAGTCCGGCATCATGAGTCCGGCGTGAGGAATTAGCATTTCATTTCCATTGTGGTGGAGCTGGAGATAAAAAAAAAAAAAAAAGAAAGGAAAGGAAAAAAAAAACACGAGACGCTCAGACGCGGAAACCCAAGGAGGCGACGGCCACACACATGCAAATATACGGGAGTGTGCTTTTGACCTACGCACATTCAGGTAGCCCTGTGACTCTGTGCAGCTGCGTTCAGCGGCAAGCTGGGGGAGAAAATAATGAGGAAAAAAAAACAAACTATGTCCCGCATAGTCAGAAAAATGGCTGCCAATTCTGCCATGAATGAGGATCAGCAAATAGCAAACAGGCATGAGGGCTTGAATAGCTGCCAGTCTTGTCAGATACCACACACACTCACACACACACACACACACACACACACACACACACACACACACACACACACACACACACACACACAATGAGCTCCAATACAAATAAGGGTTCGTGCAGCAATTTAGAGCGGCAGATGAACCTTTGCGAAGCCGTGTCGAGCAAGTGGAGGATTACCGAGAGCAAACAGGCCTTTTCTCCCGGGCCTTTATTTGAGTTAAATGACTCAAGCCGCCCTCTCTCTCTCTTTCTCCCTCCCTCTCTCTCTCTCTCTCTCTCTCTCTCTCTCTCTCTCACACACACACACACGCACACGCACACGTACAGACACAGGCACTCACTCACTCATGTTGCCCAAATGGCTCCGCCTGGAGTGGAGCCTTCCGCCGCTGCTCTTTCCGAGGCCGCCGCGACGGCTCGGCCGCATTAGTCAGCGTGTGGAAAAACACAGAGCGAGTGAGCGAGCGAGCGGGACAGGTAGGCGTGCATGAATTACGCGGCAAGGACGGCGAGGCCGAGTCGCAATCCAGGAAAAATGGAAAGAGGGGTCTGAAGAGGAGGAGGAGGAGGAGGAGGAGGAGGAGAAGGGCCCGCAGCCAGGCAGAGTCCTGGCGGGGCCCAGATTATTAGTCTTCGCTGGTAATTAGCACCGCATAAACAGCCATTGGCATCCGAATTAAAAAGTGTCATTATGATGTGTGGCCTCGGCACACAATGCCATCATGAGCTTCTCTCCCAACCTCCCCTCCCCTCCCCCGCAACACCCCACATCTCCTTTTTCACCGCTTAATGACGCGGCCTTGCCGATGACACCCCCCGCCCCCCTCGCATGTGCACACAGGTGGATCCCAGAGACGTGGACTGGAGGACGTGGCGTCTCGTCCGCTGAATTATTCAGGTTGGCGTGAAAGTGTTGTTGCGGCAGTTGCAGGGAGGCACTGGCGACTCTTATATTTAAATATACGCCCGGATTCACCAGTGCAACCTTTTGAACGAATGCAAATGACGGCGTTTTCGAAGTCTTCTGCGCCTGACGGTTGCTGATGTTTTCTTCTTCTTCTTCTTCTTCTTCTTCTTCTTCTTCTTCTTCTTCTTCTTCTTCTTGTCCTTGGGCTCTTGGTGAAAATGTTTGAAAAACAGTGGCTTTGAAAAACAGTTTACCAATTCCCTGCCTGCTTCCCCCGTCTCTCATTAGCTGTCTGCAGCGCCCCGCGGAGCGCTCCCATCCATTATTTATCCCGAACCATCCCCTACAAAAAAAATACAACAGCTGTATGCTTGTGTAATCACCATATGCTTTGCCTCTCTCAACATATCAGGAGGAAACGGCGCCGTATAGGGAGCCCTGCATCGGCCCGCAGAGATCCGTGAAGCATCCCGTGAAGCTTGAATCATTTCCTAAGCGCTTCTTTTTTTTCCTCCTCCGGAAGTTGGCTAAAACTTTTCTTTTTCCTTTCCCCCCCTCCGCCGTCATCCTCAACAGCTACAACTTCAGGGCAATTAAGCGCGCCGCGCAATTCGGGGGTAACGTTCTGGGGTGCCCCGTGTGAGGCGGCGATGAAGGGAACAGGGGCCGCATTAGGAATCAGCCGATAAAGCAATAAACTCTTGTTGGAGCTGCAGCCGACGCCGTCCGGAGCAGATTCTGAGTCCTCAGCACTTTGGGCCCTGCGATTAATCACCGAGCTGCCGCTACGAGCGCCTGGGTGCAAGCGCCGGGTAAACACTTGTGCGCTCGGTGCCGAGCCGGCCGAGTGGCGGTCGTTAAGGGGGCCGGTGGCGCTCTCGCTCTCTCTCTTTCTGAAATGTCGGGAAAGTCCGCGTTCCAGTTGTGTCGACTTCCAGCGGGGGTGCAGTGCAGTGCAGCGCAGTGCAGTTGCGTTCGGCACAGTAGAACCGCCTCTAGCGTCATGTGACTTAAATATTTGGATTGGTCCTGTGATGGATTGCAGTTTAACAGCCACATTTGCCATCATTCCACATGGGTTAGGGCTGTGTGGAGCACGCAAGGCACTGGCGTTAGCAAGCGCGCTGTCCGGCTGTGTTTGTGCATCTTTTATATCTGCTGCTGCTGCTGCTGCTGCTTCTTGGCAGGCTCCTGCACTATTTGTAAAGCAGAAAGGCACAGAGCCTGTTGATGATCCATCAAAAAGATCCCTGGCAGCCCGCACTGCATCATTATCAAAGCCGCGGCTAGCAACAGCCAGCTCCTGCCCATTGTTTGACAACAAGTTTTGTTTTTTCATTATTATTTATTATTGTTGGAACGAATCAAGTTGGGAAAGTACCAGATTTTATGAAACTGTCCCACTTCTTACCAAAATGTTTTTCAGCTCCTGAAGGAACAGAGAAAAATTGAGAGTGAAAATAGATCAAAATGTACGAGGACGGAGTGGGGAAGAAAATACTTTTTTTTTTTTCTTGAGATGTCAAATAATAGTTTGACAAATAATAACAGTTTTAGATGAGAAACAGCTTACTTAGCCCTCTGGTTACCGCTGGATTTCAACTTCCTGCTGAACCCGATGCTGTATTGGACCTTCTACCTTGGTGGAGGTGTCCGTGCCCTCTGTGACAAAGGTCTTACTGCCAAAGCAAATACACTTTCCCTGATTCTGTGAAGTCTATTCTCTCACTAACAGGCAAGAGAAAAATGTTATTGTTTATAAACATTGCTAAAGGGAATTTTTTTTTTTTAACGATGTGAGAGCTTTTACGTTTACTGTTTTTCAAGCAAATTAATATTTTTGAAAATGTTTAGAAGAAATGTATCACTCATGTGAACTGTATTTAAATCTTGTGGCAATATTAAAAACGTCTGTGTTGCAAAATTGCTGCTCAAGGACTTTGAAGCTCCGCCTCCATACCGTTTCCTCTGCGTTAAACGCATATTTGCCTTTCTCAAACGATACTTCAAGTTCAATAGCCTTCACTTGATTGTGTAAGCGCCCATTTCTCCCTGCGTGTCCATTAAACCTGCTTGCTCGTGCACACTCGAGGCGCACCACGAGAATTTTTTTTTTCCTTTCTTTCCCTCCGCCCGCCTGTGTTTACAACCCCGGTGTGCACAATGACCTACATTAGTGCAGGGCGATGCAGCAGCCGGGGAAGGAAACATGGGAGAGCAGGACGTTAATCGTGCAGGAAGGAGCCTCGGCGGCTTGTGTGCGAGGAAGGGCGGGGAACCGTGGCCGAGTTCAGCGGGTTCACCGGGGGACGGGGTCCGACAAGCTCAGCTCCACACCTCCTGTAGCCGCCCGTCTGAATAATTCATCTCATCTAATTTATCTCTCCGGCTCTGTTACACACAAACACACCCACTCATGCACTCACACACACAAAGAGTTGCAATTATCCCCTCTGCCTCCATCCTCTCCGACACACACACACACACACACACACACACACATACGTACATGCACACGCACTGGCACACACGCCTCAGGGGTCGGGGGTCCTGGAGCTGCCAGCTTGGAATCTGCAAAGAGGGAAACCTGATAGGCAGGATTCCCTGTGCCAAACACATGAGGTCACCCTGACTGACTGACTGACTGAATGAACCCGCCTGCCAGTTTAGCAGCCTGCAACGTCACACTAAAACCCTGCAATCCCAGAAATGAATTTCTCCCCCCAAAAAACACTGTGCACATTAGAAATGACCACAAGGCCTTTGAACTGCGACACTAGATTGATTGATCTATTCATTGATTTAAAATTCAACACAATTTCCAAAAATGAGCTTTAAAATAAATTCTCTAGCAAGTCTAACTAGTCCATCAGAGAGTCCATCAAAGTGCCTGGTTCTGTTTTCCTCCAAGTTTATTGCAAGATTTCAGTGGATTTGATTTCTTGCTTAAAAATTCTGCCCATTTCAAAAAAGAAAATAATTCTTTTGATTTAATAAATTTCCAGCTGCAGATGTTCAGGAGTGTATTTTTGAATGGGTTATTTCAAGAAGGCACAGTTTAATAAATGCCTCCAAAAGATAAACCAGACAGAACCCAAAATTTATTTCCCACTTTACTTTTTCTCATTACAGAAGGCTCCGCCCATACTTGAGGGTGCAAGAAGTGACCCGCAGTGTATTTAGCCTGTTGTCCAGAGTGAAAAACAATGCGGGCTGCAATCTGTTAGCGCTAATGGCTTAAGAGGTTTGGGCCTTAAAATGGAAAATGTGTCGCAACTGAAAGCCTCTCCAGTCTTTTATCCCCGGCAGCCTTTTGAAGTGCTCATCCAAACCCAAACAATGCTGTCAGCTCAAAGCACCGGCCGCGGCGGGACCCTGAACATGTGTTCTTCAGATCCCAACTCGTGAATGCGATGTGGACACCTGCATTCTACCACCCTCAGACATACACCCACTCACACACACACACACACACATACACACACATACACAAACACACACACACACACACACACACACACACACCTGTGCATATCAAGTCCTTGCATGTTATTCATCCAAGTGTGCAGATGCACAGGGTACATTTTCAGTCACTTTGCTGGGTAGATGTTCAGTAGCGCATCAGCCAACCACCATGTCTGCGTTCAGACTGCCTTCTCAAATCAGATTTTTAGGGCTGACTGTCCACACTGTTTTTAGCCAGTGTCCAAATGGGATCCGGCTCTGTTCAGACTGGCCCCACATTATTGACCCGTCTGACAGGTTGCTGTAGCAATGATGTCGGAGCGGAGGCGTCGTCCAGCGTAGCGTGTAGTGTGTGACGTCATATAATTGTGACAGCAGCACTTGTTGCGATACATGCGCTGGAGCTACAGTATCTCCTCACACACTGATGAGCCAATGAGTTTCCTCCTCTGTCCAGGCACTGCTGTTTTCTACTGTTCTGTCTGCCCCATTACATTACAGCTCCGCACCTGGAATGGTGCTCTCTGGTCTGGCGCATTGGGTCTTGGGTCACAGACAGTCAAAACCCATCGGCGTGTTTGGAGCTGTTCACACTGAGACGCATCAGTCCAAATGTGATTTGAAACCACCTCCCGAAGGTGGTTTCAATCCGTCTTGCAAAAATCGGGTTTCATGTTGAGACTACAAAAGAGCCGTCCGGTTTCAATCTGGATGGCTAAAAATCTGATTTTGGCTGGCAGTGTGAACACGGCTCATGTAGCAGCTCGGTACATTCAAGTGTGTAGACGTGGTTCTGCATATTTGTTGGAGGGAGGGAAGAAAGACGTGACTTGGAACACCGTTAAACGGGGTTGTTGCTGGAAAGTATTCCCCAAACTGCTGCTGACCTACTGGGATGATCACCACATCACCACCACTTCTTTTAGGGTTCAAGTCAAAAGCTGTATTCATACAGCACCTAGCATGCTCATAATATGATTATTCTCTCACCTTTTAATGACCAAATTTCCGCCTAATAGAGAACAGTAGAGCACACGTTTGTTGTTGGCTTGTTTTAATCATTGGTCATTTAATTGTAAGTTTCATTAAGTAGTCTTTCCTTCTTAGTTTTGTGTAGCTCTGTATTAACAATTGTATTAAACAAAGAGGGATGTTGGAGAATAAAACACAGAGAGAATATCCAGTGAGACGTAGACAAGTGTAGGAAAACGCCTCGTTGCAGTCGGGTCAAAGGTCCGAACGGACAGACTGTACTTGCAGAGGCAACAGGAAGTAGGACGGCCGCTGTTTGCAACCGATCTGCAATCTGCGTAGCGGCGTGTTCCCGGCGAGGTGTTCCTGTTAAAGCAGCCCGCCAGTGTGGGCGCCTCCCGGCTCCCACGCAGCTCGTGTTTCCCGCCGCGCTGGACGTGGGTAGCTGTCGCCGCCGGCGCGCTCGGCTGTTTTTGTTGGCGGTGATGGACACGCCCCCGTCACGTCCCGCCGCTGACAAACACGCACGCAGCCTCTTTGAGGTCCGTCCCGTGAGAGAGAGAGAGTGAGACGGGGGAATTCTCCCTTTACAAGGGAGTGAAATGTAATTGGAGTGATTACATATTCTGCCAGAATCCGATGTTTTTGAAATAATGTTGAACAGGACTTTGGCATTCTGTCGACGAGTCTCCGTCGTGTTTTTTGTGTTTTGTTTTTTTTCCCCAAGTCTGTATGGTGTTGCCAGTCCTGTTAATAAATCCAGCGAGGTGCAGAGTAATGATAGAGCACAGCGACCTGCACTGCCTGCTGGAAAACATGCAGCAAACAGTGCAATTCTTACACCTAAAGTGGAAAATTTCCATTTCAGTTTACAGTGAGAAGCCAATCAGAGGGTCGCTGTTGTGTTTGTCGCACGTCCACCCCAAGTAACCTTTTTCCCTTCTAGGCCTCGGCAAGTCATCCGAGGTTGGGCCGCCGCCGCTTTTAAATCGAGTGGCGGTGGCGGCAGCTTGTGGCGGCCGGCGGGCCCCATATGCTCCGCGACGGCCGAGACCCGAGGCTTTTTAGCGCTATCGTGTTTCTAAACAGACGTTTTGAGCCGACTAAACGCTGAGAAGAAACCGCAGAGCGCGAGCGACTGTGGCTCCGCCCACTTCCAGCTAACGCCTCTTCAAACAGTGTCGACAATTGCGGACGTGAAGTACGCAGGCGGCCGCGGGGAGCCTGTAATTTGGGTGTTCTGCAGATTTTGGTCACGCTGACGTTAGCTAAGGTTAGCTTGCGTTGCTTAGGTTTTTTGGGTTTTTTTTGCGTCTGCATTTTATTAAAAAAAAATGGGTGTTTTAGTTTTAAAGCACATATTTTCCCTCTTCTCTTTGATTGTGTGGCTACATCCTCTTCCTCCTCTCTCCTCCCTTTTTTTTCCTACTGGCTTCTTCCTGTTTAGCGGCGGCGCCCGCGGCCGTGTTTTCTTGCTGCTTGGGGAGTTGCGAGTTAATGGAGAACGTCAAACTGCCTTGTAGCGCCTGCCGCCGCTCTGACCCGTGCAGATTGTGGAGTGACCCCGGCGGCGCTGCCCCCCCGCCTGGAGTGTGAATCCAATCTCCTGGCCGAGATTTGTTGCAGGTTTTTTTGGCCTTCTCCGCTTTGAAAACCTCGTCTCCCAGCTCCTCCCCTTCATCCCTTATCCCTCCCCCTCCCTCCTGCTCCAAACTGTCTGTCAACCATCCTACAAAAAAAACAGGCTTGTGTTCACCTGTGACGACCGGGGGCGTGGGTGTGTGTGTGTGTGTGTGTGTGTGTGGCAGGAGCGGGGGCTCACTGTTTTGTTTAATCACGCCGCCTCTGTCACTGGGCCAGATGGAATCATTTGTGTGGGTGTGCGTGTGTGTGCGTGTGTGTGTGTGTGTGTGTGTGTGATGGGGGGGTGGGGGACCTGTTATTCTGCCTTTTAAAATATTCAAAAAGGCTTTAAAAGCCTAGTGACCAAGACTGTCTCCAATATTTGCGGCACTGAAAGCAGAATAGTAAGAAAGAAAAAAGGGAAAAGGCCGGACTTTCATCTTGGCCTGGATCATCGTTTTTGGCTGGAGAACCCTGGACAGTCGAGCGACGATCGGAAATGTCTGCCACTTCCCGATGATTCGCCGCTTCGGAACGCACGGCCACAGGCTGGTGACCCGGTTGAGGCGTTTCGAGGAACTGAAATCACAGAGGCTGCGTCACTCCGTCTTTTATGACTCATCTGGACCAGCTTCTCCACGCCTGTTTGTTCTCCATCAATACACCCCTCTCCTCTCCCCCTCCCTCCCTCCTCCTTCTCTTTTTGTCGCCCCCCTCCTCTCCCCCCCGGTCCGTAATTGACTGGAACGCAGTGACTGTGCCTCACGCCACGCCACATTACTGCCCCCTTTTTTGTGTGCGTGTTTTTTTTTTCGTTTTTTTCTTCAGTGTGGCCCTGAACTGCAGCTCTGTAATTTCGATAGACGTGAACGGCAGAGCAGTGGCAGGGAGGAACTGAGGACGAGCCAGAGAGGATCATCATTAGCCGCCTCTCGAGGTGAAAAGCGTCAACTGTTTTTTTTTTTTCTTTTCTTTTTTTTTCTTCGGTTTCTGCGTGAGCGTCTAGGAAGCGGTGGGCAGTTGCAAAGTGTTTCTCTGGAGTTGGATTTGACGCAGGCGGATTGTGGCTAAAACAATAGCGAGACACGATGAGTTCAAAGTGGCCGGCTGGGACGAGGACGTATCTGGATCTTCTCTGGAGGAAGCGGAGAAAAATAAACGGCCATCAGATCAATGTGTTCCTCACAGGAACCAGTTTCATTTGAAACAGTTGGAGCCAAATGGAAAAAAATATTTTATTTTTTTTCAATGAAGACGTCCTAATCAGTCTGTACTAATTTGCGGGGAATTTTTTTGTTTTGTTATATTTTGTTATTTATTGTCTTTATTTTTCTTTTAATTTCATCAGCTTTTTAAGTGGCCGTCTGCTGCCTTATTTTTGTATTGAGTGATGCTGTATCGCTCAGCGTCCACAAGAGCATCAGATCAGCAGCAGAGGGGGGAGTTGGGGGCTTTGTCCCTTCTTTGACTGCGACTCACAGGACAGACACGTGTGTGTGTTTCGGTGCTGGACTCTTTTCTGAGGCGCCGCCGCTCATTTCTTCTCCCCGAGTCTTTTCACTCTGAGAGTATTAAAAAAAAAAAAAAAAAAAAATTGACGTGACAGCTTACACACTGTTGATTTTTTTTTTTTTTTTTTTTATGGCCGCCCCTCTTGAAGGTGCTTCTTGGATTTCACTGAGGAGCCTTTTAACTCGAAACCAAAGAGAGGCCAGTCTGGGTTTTTTTTTTCTTTTTCTCCTTCTGCCCATCAGAAGGGGAGGGGGAGTTCTGATGAGGGGAGAAAAAAAAAACCTGCTTGCTTGCTGCTTTTGTTTTGCTCCCTGCCGAGAGTATTAAGCCTGCTCACCAATTAGAGAGCGCCGATTCTTTCAAAGCATGAATTATTAAGTGCGACCCATTGACTGGGAGTGGCCGAGAGGCGCGGCCGCAGAGCCACCTGAGCGCCAACGCTCTTCGCCGGTTTTGGATTCCAGTAGCGTGTTTGGGATTCAAATAAAGAATAAAAACAACAACAACCACAAAAACATGAAGGCGTGTAGCGGGAGGAGGGGAGATAACGTCGTCTATTGGACTGCGACTTGCGAGTCGCTGGGCCGCCCTCAAGGTCAAGCCATTCATTCCCGGCCGCAGGATTTATTGCCAGGCGGGCGGCTCAGCGCGATGAGGTGCTGTGAACCTTGAGCCCCCATCGATACAGGAGGTCTCCGCCACGACGGGCCGAGACGCTTGTTAACTCTTCATCCCGAAGCTGGAGATGCCCTGGGCACCTGGAACGTGACCCCCGTGATTGCAGCAGCAGCAGCAGCCAAGGGCGCCTAATACGCCTGTTTGGGTGTGTGTGTGTGTGTGTGTGTGTGTGTGTGTGTGTGTGTGTGTGTGTTTTCTTCTTGTTGGCTGGTGGGGCAGCAGCGAGTTAATGTTCCTTGGAAGCCTCGTCATAAACACCAGCAGCCCGAGAGACGACGGCGACGGCCTGGAACGTCGTAGGGAGGAGGAACCGGGCAGCGTGTGAAAATTAGCCGGCTGTCAGGATGTGACTCCGGGCGATTGCCACCTCTTAGGACATATTAGATGGCGTGTGTGTGTGTCTGTGTCTGTGTGTGTGTCAGTGAGAGAGAGAGTCTCAGCTATACTGGCTAACCCGGCCGTCGTTATGCACCAATAATTGGGTGCATTTCCCTTTCGACACTTCTCCTCTTTTCACCGATCGGTGCTGTTTCATGCAGCCAAGTTGTCAAATGAGTCGCAGCCGAGGGCTGAGGCAGGGGGGCAGGAGGAAAAGGAGGGGGCGGAGCCAGGACTGATGGCTTTCCGCGGCCCCATCTTTGAAAAACAGTGATTCAGAGCGGTTAAGAGACGAGTGGGTTTTTTCAAGGGGGTGAGGGAAGGGGGAGACGCAGCGGAGCTTTAAAGTGCATTGTGATTTTTTTGTAATTTTGTTTGTGGCCTGGCGGCCTTGCGGAAGGATGCGAGAGGAGAACGTTGCGCCCCTCCTCCCTCTCCAGCCCCTCTCGCCGGCTCAGGGACGGCTCCTCCAACATCCGTTTGGTAATACAGTAAACGTCCGCCGCCATCCTGTTTGTCAGCGGAACAGCCCAAGTGCCCTTTAGCTGGCATTAGACTCCTCCCCCTCCTTCACCCCCTTCTTCTCTTCCTCTCCTTCCTCCTCCTCCTCCTCCTCCTCCACTTCCTCCTCACAAAAGCCCCGGTGCTCTTGTAACAGTAGCTTTCTACAAATATTTTCCCTTTGCACCTCAGTGTCTGAAAGTCCTGCAGGTGTATATGCACATATACTGTACAACAGTGCATAAAGACACAATTGCAATAGAAATATATGTACATATATTTACAGTTTGTCTGGAATTTGGTTCTTCTCTGGTTTGCCTGCATCCGGTGGCTACACCCACTGGATGCGTTTTGGAGTCTGGCGTAGCGCCGGACAGCTGGAGACGGCAGAGCAGCCAGATCCTGTGGTAATTAAAGAAATCACAAAAGACCGCGAGGTGCGACGTGCATGCAGGCGATGCAGAATGGAGCCGCGAAGCTGAAAAGGCGACCGGTGGTACTTTACCACAGGAAACAGTGTGTAGAGCCGCTGTTGTTGGCGTAGCATTGAAATACTTGCTTCCAATAACCAACCAGATGTGTTGTTTTGCTTCTGCGTCCAACATCCTGTCATGGCCAGAGCGGCTTTGTAATGAGTTGCGGCGTTGTGCTGCAGAAATAGAAGTCCTGCGTCTTTCTTTCTTCCCCGGAGGCTTCGGATCGTCGGAACTGTGACATTGTGGAGACGCACAAGCAGCCAAAATTAGTTGGCGGGAACAAAAAATAGATTTCCTTTTGAAGTCTCAAGATCTGGAACGGCGACAATGTCATTCGGCCTGAGCAACTCGTTCCCCCACTTGGCACTGTCGGACTTTTGTTCCGTCCGGTCCCATCAGAGGTGTGGAGGACGAGATCTTCATTTACCACTGGAACAACTCGCCGGTCAAAGGAGAGTTTCGGCCAGAGGGGGCAGTAGTGTGCAGTCGTTCACCACACAAGCTGCTCAGCTGAAAACTGAGCTGAACCTGAAGTACCCCCAATATTTTGGCCAGTTTTGTTTCACCCAGTTACCTCAATCGCTCCCTGTGGAAAACCTTCAGCTGCTATTTGACTTAAAATTCGGGGAAAAAAAATCCACTGAGTCCAGTTGTGACTCTTCCAATTTAGCAACTGGAGTTTGTTGATTAGCTGCCGTTGTCTAGCGATTCGACCCACCAGTGTGGATTCCATTACAATACAAAATGTGATCAATTCAAAGGATACCAATGCCCTAAATTGGCCCTTTGAATACATTCTGGATCTGCCGTCGGAAGAAAATATTCAAAATGAACCAAAATTCTTTGGGGAAACTTTTCTGCAAAACAATTGTTTGAAATTGCAGCGTTTAGCTTAAATTGACAAATATTGAAACCAAAAGAAGAAAACCCTCAACTAATCAGGGGGCGCCTGAAGAAAAAGAAAAAAGAAAAAATCCCTGCGAATCAGATTCCGAATTGGTCCCAAATAGCCGTTAAAAATAGAAGGTCGAAGAGAGTTTGGCTCGGCGCGCTGTAATCAAAAACCCATCCGGCCACTCAGTCAGTACCGGAGCCGATACCTGATACCACTTTGCCGTCGCTGCATCTCTAATGCACCTGGAGCTTGAAGAGCTGCAGAAACAGATCGATGGGGCCCGAAAATATGCTGCGGCTGACGGAGCTGCGGCAGGACGGGACGGGACGGGCAAGGAGGGAATGGGAGGGTTGCTGTCACCCGGGAGGGGGGAAGCGGCCAGGAGCAAATTAATTATGCATTTGATGCTCACCCTTTTCTACAGCGAAAAAAACAAAAAAAGAGGGAGGCGTGCCTCGCCATCCTGTGTGGCCGCCGCCGCCTCCTCCCCGTCATCTGCCGGGCCTCTGGAACCATTTATGACTACAAAAAAAAATCACAGCATGAGGGTGATTGTGATGCTAATCTTCTTCCGTGGTTACAGCAGCGCCTCGTTCAGAGCCACAATGCCTCTGCTGCTGTCGGGGGCGTTTAAGCGATGCTTGTTGGAAGAGCCAGCTGAGGAGCAGCTTCCTGTTCATGTGATAATGTGGTTTATAGAAAAAAAAAAAAAAATGTGGAGCGGGAGGAGCTCTGTCAAAAATAAATAAATATATAACACAGCCTACCCTGTTCAGTCCAATTAAGAAGGTCCACACATCACATCAAGAGGAATAAGCCGCTGCTGTCGGCTGGTGGAAAAGGCTCCACTGGAGGCTAAATAAAGAGAAAAAAGGGGAAAATATTGCAGTTTTTCTGGCCGGGGAAACACGTGATTGGCTGTCATCCTCCGCCGAAGGTGAGCTGGAGAGATTTTGCAATGAATTGGTTTTGTTTCTTTGAGGCAATATTTAAATTTGAAACCTAACGAGAAAAATAACAAACTGATTTGGCTTCATTAGCCAGGTGTCGGCGCCGCCGGCCTGTAGCTATTCTTCGACCGCTAGCAGAGAGATTGCGAATTGGACTCGGGGGTGAAATTGCGACAAAAGCGGAGAAATAAAAAAAAAAAGAAAATGAAGAACGGGAAGCGGAAACAGCTTCTTCAATTTGCCCGAGTAGGAAAGGAGAGAGTTTATGGCCGTGTCTGCCGCTGCGCCGCGGCTTCTTCTGAAAGATGTGTTGACTGAGAGCTCCTCGCACCAGGATCCATAAAAAATATAGAAAAAAAGTGACGGAGCGATTGTCAGCCGCAGAGCCGTAATTCTCGGTTCTGATTCATAAAGTGGCTCGCCGCGGTACTCCTGATATGAGACGCCTCCTCTTTTTTTTTTTCTTTCCCCTGCCTGAAATATATCATCGTCCCGCTAGTGGCGCGATGCTAAATGACCCTCTGGAGGGAAGAAAGACGGAACGGTGAACGTCGGCGCTTGGGAGAAACATTCCCACGTTTACTGCGAAACCACGGCAAGACACTCATGAATGAAATGTAAACTTTGACTTCTCCTCCTCCGCCGCCGTACGTACGTGGCCTTTGAAGATATAGAAGCGCTCACGTCACCGTCAGCTTTGTTTGGAACTGGTCTCAACTCAGATGGGCCCTGGGTTTACCTCCGCTAGCTGTGATCGCTCACTGTGGCTGATTTTTTAAAAATGTTTTTGTCGGAGCAGGCTGATGCGTGAAGGAAACGCTACACCGCTGCAATCACCTGTTCCGCAGCCGCACCAACGACTTATCTCATGAATAAATCACAACGCCCAGCTTGGGACGGCTCCAGTACTGAGCCTCTTCTCCTTTTGGCAGCTGTCTGCGTCGCTATCCATCTTCCTCTTCTTCGTCTTCTCTCTGCCGCTGCTGTTAGTGAACTCTTCTCTTGACGTTGCTCACCATATTTATGGAAAGATACTGAAATTTTTATACATATTTACTTCAGGTAGAGCGACAAACCCCGCGCTAATGCTAATGCTAATGCTAATGCTAACGCTAACGTGGCTGACGTTGCTCCTCGGCCTTCATTTATGTCGCTGGATTGGTTGTACTTACCTTGAGGTGCCGCAAAACAGCCCTTTAATTCCATTAGCATTCACGCTACAGCAGCTAAAAACAGTGGGGTGGATGGCAAAACATGCAACGTGGGCTTATGCTGTGTACTCATGTATTTGCTGTGCCATTGTTCTCACATTGACCTCCGAGTGGAACCCTCCCCTCCGCCGCCGCCGACAGGCAGCAGCCCGAGTGGCAGCAGCCCGAGTGGCAGCTTACGGCTGTGTGTGTGTGTGTGTGTGTGTGTGTGTGTGTGTGTGTGTGTGTGTGTTTTGAGTAATGCTGATATTCCTTCTAGGGGGGATAGTTGCTCAACATGGCGTGCAGAATCTGGCACGACATCGTCTTTGGCCTACTAAACTCCGCTCAACACTATGCAGAAACCTCCCCCGTCGGCGGCGAGGCGGAGCAGGCAGCGAGCGAGAGAGAGAGAGAGAGGAGGGAGACTCAGGCCAGACAGGAAGGAGAGGAAGGGGAAATGGAGGACAAGCAGCCAGATGAGGATTGGGATGGATTTAGGGACGGATGAGAGCTGAGCGAAGGGATTGGAGGAGGTGAGGGGAGGATGGACGGAGGACAAGCCAGGGATGGATCCAGTTTTGGTAGGGGTGGGGGTGAGGAACGAGACGGGTGGTCCGCACTTGCGACGTGGGTTCAATAAAACAAGAAAGTTGCTGGGCAGATCGTCTTTTATCTCCCGGCAGTCCTCCAGACTGTGATGGAGAGGCCCGGCGGAAGTTTTTCACATTTTTTGTTTTACGGCTTTGACAAGTTGGGAAACACTCGACTGTGAGGTGATGAGCCGGCGGCAGTCCAGAGAACCAGCTCCCTGCAACGTGGAAACTTTATTTTGTTTTTATTTTTTTCTGGAAAATAAGGTTGTGACAAATTGCGCTTTATCTGGCGACACAACTAAAGGGGGCAAGGAAGTCTGGAGGTCCAAGAGCCTCTCACTCCTCTCACAGCCGCTGGACCACAATATGTGTGGTCGCCTCCTCGAGGTCCGAGGATGACGTTTAATTAAAAGAAAATCACTCTTAAAAGACAGTGGCTTTTTATTTTATTTATTTATTTTGGATTGGACGCTCCAGTCATCGTCCCGGCCAATAGGAACACAGCAAACAACACAACAGTTATAACATTTTTAACATGTTGGCTAGTTGTACGGTAAAATGCTAAGTTCCTGCAACCTTTATCTCAAATCAAACCGTTTGCGAATTGCCAAAATAGTTGCAAAAACCAAAGATTTCAAAGAAATATTGAAAATTGAAAATTGAAAATTGACTGCTTTACTATAAATCCCTAGGGTTGGACAAAGTCAAGAGAAGAATCAGTTTGTCTAAACTCACAAAATAAATTCTTGTAGAATTTTAAATAGTCTGACCTAATTAAACCCGATGCACTGCGTTGAACTCAGTGGGAATCGAACCAGTGATTCAGCAGTGGCATTAACGCAGCCCTGATATTCATCTCAAAAAGCAAAACAAAACCCAGTTGTTAGGAAATATATCTTTTTGCCTGATTACCTGCTGCTGCGCGACCTTTTTCCCACAACTCTGCGGCTGAAGTTCACATCCATCAACATCTCATTTTGCCGCCGCCTGCTAATTAAAGTCGCAGAGACTGGATAGTTTTTCCTTCCCCGAAGCTTTGCTTTGTGCGGCAACACAACAACTTTTGTTCTCTGTTCGACACACAATGCCAGACTTTCTCTCTTCGGGCCTCATTTGGATTATTTTTCTACCTCTTAACGACCGGCGGTTGAGACAGTTCTCGCCTCGGCCGCCTCCTTCCGTCTCTGCGGCCGTGCTTTTTGTTTCCCCCCTCTTTCCGATGCGCAACGTGAAATTTACCCTTTAAAGCGCCGCAAAATAACCGTCCTCAGTTCCGCCGCTGATTTGTTATGGCTGCCTCGAGCCTCCCGTGCAACATCAGCGGCGGCTGCGTAGTGCCAGTATTTAGTCTGGCGATTGTTGGAGACGCTTCGCTGACTGTATCCCTGAGGGGCCGCGAGTGACCTTCCAGACCCCGCGCAGCTACTTTGCATGTGAAAGAAAATGAGTTTTCAAAGGGATGGAGAGGGTATATGCAGTGTATACGTGTTTTTGCCTGTGTGTCCGTTGTTGTTGTTTTTTGTCCTGTGCATGATGAAACACGCATCTGCAAGTGTGCAGATCCTGCCGTTTCGCGTGGATACTGTCACACAATATACGCATCGTTCGTCAGAAATATCCTCTGGAGGAGACTTTCCGCAGAATCACACCGGCAGCCCTGTGCAACGCCGAGCCGTTCGTACGCTGCTTTTGTGCTTTTGGTGTATCGGCTAAAATGCTAGCAGTCAGCTGGTAGCGGCTAATAACAGTGTCCATCTTTCTGACGAACGTGCCAAACCAATTCTGACTTCTTAGGTAAATCAAATTAAATGCAGCGTAACACAATAATCAGTGTCACTGATACCTAAAAAGAAATTCAGAGCAAAGTTGTGAATTTTGAATCCAACTCGTGTATTTATTTAATTCTTGTCATTGATATTTGCTCATTCTCTTACGCCAGTGTAAAAATGTCATGGGTCTGAGTTTGGAATCCGACTTAAAATCTCAGAATACAGGCTGGTCCAACTTCAGTGGAAATTCCTCAGGACATGTCAAAATGAGGCCCAGTAGCGTGTGTGGCCTCCTGGTGCCTGTATGACCTCCCTACAAGGCCTGGGCATGCTCCTGATGAGACATTTGTCTCCTGAGGGATCTCCTCCCAGACCTGGATTAAAGCATCAGTCAGCTGCTGGACAGTCTGTGGTGCAACGTGGTGTTGGTGTAGGGAATGAGACATGATGTCCCAGATGTGCTCAGTTGGATTGAGGTCTGGTGGATGCCAGGCCAGTCCATAGCATCAATGCCTTCATTATGCAGGAACTGCCCACGCACTTCAACCACATGAGGCCTGGCGTTGTCATGCATCAGAAGGAACCCAGGGCCTCACAATGGGTCTGAGGATCTCGTCAAGGTACCTAACGCGTGCAGACGGAGGTCAGTGTCAGGCGGTAATTCATGTGGCAGGCTGTGGACCTTTGAGCCTCTCCGCCACTCCTGCACCAATTACGGCCTTATTTATGAATTTGAGCACAGTTGACCTCCTGGGTAGGGGGGAGGGGTTGGGGTTCGGGGGGCGTTGACATAAATTTGTTTGTCTGGAGAACCCGGCGGCGAGAAATGGCAGCAGGCCAAAGGACGACCCCCGGCTTCCTCTCTCTCCGTTTGAACCTTGCGGTCCCGCCGCTGCTCGCCAGTCAGTGGTGAGTTGCCGTCTGCCCGTGGGGCTGAGCCCTGGAGGTCGGAGGTCACGGCGCTGCTCTCGTCGTCGTCATTGGACAGTAGCTTCCTGGTAACGTGACTTTTCACTAAAGTGTGTAATGGCTGTTTTTTTTTTTTGCAATGCATTTGCAGCTTTGTGCAGTGGCCCTTCTGTTGTCCCGCCCCCAGGCACCAGCACATGTGCGTGACTGCAGCGGCTACAAGTCGCTCTGACTCAGAGACGCTCAGCTCGTCCTCTGTTTGTGCTCGTACTTCCTCTGGAAAACACAAGTGACTCCTGAAGAATGCGGCCAATTAGAACCGTTCAGTGCGTGCGTGCGTGTGGGTGTGCGCGCGTGTGCGTATCCGAGGAGGAAGTGGTTGTTTTTTACTTTTTTTTATCACTGGAAAAAAACTCCTCAGTCACAATTGCGAAAAGGAATCAAATACTGAGCCGAGCTTTGGTGCGATGATGGACCAGGCGACTGAGTTCCTCGGTCCTCCTTTTTTTTGAGAGGTCAAATTAAAAAAAAAATAAATAAAATGTCAAATCCCAGCTTCCGTGATGCTACACAGATGTGGGTATTCATCGCTGACTGACAGCAGACGTCAGATCCCGGCTCGCTGCTTCGCTCCGGGACCCCGAAGCTTGGAACTTTTCCACCCTCTCTGACGTCCGGCGCCTCTGTTTGCTTTGAGATTGTGGCCCCGCCCACTTCCTCGCCCCCGGCTCCAACCTCGGCTTCTCTCTCTGTCTCCACTCCCACACCACGTCTCGTTTGCAAACACGCACAGAGCACGCTCGCATCCAGCTGGTCCCGGCGCTGACAGATTGGCCCAAATATTTACGCCTGTGCTGATTGGCTCCGGCTCCGCCCACGGCTGGCTGGCTGGCTGGCTGGCTGGCTGGCTGGCTGGCTGGCTGGTTCACCAGCGTCAGATCCTGTTTTCTGATGTTTCCACTCCGCATTGGTCTCAACACTTCTGGCCAGAAATATCACGATCCTCAGAGCTCCGCCTCTCACCTGGACCCCAGAACAACCTCACAACGTTTCTTGTAGAATCTAAATCAAAACACTCAAAAACTTTGGAAGTCCATCATCTTCTGCCTATTTACTTATTTGCATCCTGGAAAAATGTATTTGCTAATTACACAATAAGCTTTTATAAATGTTTTTATAATGTATTTTTCTAATTATTAATTCCACGGCCCAGTTTAAATAGCTTTAAATAACTGCAGCAAGAAGGTTGTCCATCCTCAACAGTCGCAGTCAATTGCATTTTTCATTTTCACTTGACTACAACGCACAGTGTATTTTTTCCCGTTTTAGAAAATGTTTTTTTTCCTGGTTTTGTGTCGTTTGTTTGTGCGCATTAATCTGGAGCTGCTGATATCTCGTCTCTTTCTTCTTCTGTCACATTAAACGCACACATCCCCTCTCCTCTTCCTGGAAGAAGATACAGACCCCGGTTTTATTCATTTAGGTCTGGTTCCCCGTCTCTCAGTACTCCGGTCGACCTCCTTATCTGTCGTAGAGGGAAAACGAAAGAAAAAGAGAGACAGTGTCGGAGGGGGAGGAGGAAGAGGAGGAGGCGGAAGAGGAGGGGTTGGAGGCAGGACAGGAAGTGGGAGAAAGCAGAGACAAAGAACCCAAAGCGGTGACGCAGAAGGCTCACGAGAAAGTGCGAGATTGCAAAGATTTGTGGGAAAAAGAGCCTCACCTTGCGTTTTTAAAAAAGCACATTCACATCTCACCATCTCACACGTTACATACACACACAACACCCCTCGTCCCCCTGGAAGGGTCTGTCTGGCTGCGTCCCATTTCCCCTGGCTCACGCGGGAAGGATTTGATATCCGGCTCCCGCTCACCTAGATGGACAAAATAAAAAAAATAAAAAAGAGGCAGACACAGACAGAGGGGCGGGCCGGCTAATGGCTCACTTCTTTCTGTCTCGCCGTGTCCCTCCTCCAACCACCACTCCTCCACCCCTCCACCCCTCCACCCCCCTCCGACATTGAATTGCAGCCGGGAAACAACATGTTCCCGGAGCAAAAGGTTTTCGGAAGGCAGAAGTAGCAGCAGCGATCTGGCAGGATGGATAGATGAATGGATGGGTGGATGGATGGATGGATGAATGGATGGATGGATGGATGAATGGGTGGGTGGGTGGATGGATGGATGGATGAATGAATGAATGAATGAATGAATGGATGGATGGATGGATGGATGGATGGATGGATGAATGAATGAATGAATGAATGAATGAATGGATGGGTGGATGGATGGATGTGGATGGCGCAAAATTCAGCCGGAATCCAGCTCAGTGGTCTAGTGGTAGAGTGTCCGCCCTGAGACTGGTAGGTTGTGGGTTCGATCCCCGGCCGAGTCGTACCAAAGACTGTAAAAATGGTACCCGTTGCCTCCCTGCTTGGCACTCAGTGTTCGGGGTTGGAATTGGGGGGTGAGATCACCCAATGATTCCCGGGCGCGGCACTGCTGCTGCTCACCGCTCTCCCTCAGGGGATGATGGGTCAAATGCGGAGGACTAATTTTGCATCCTTCGGGATGTGACAATCACTGGCACTTTGACTTTGTGTGTGTATGCATAATGTAATGCAAACACTAAACCCCAACTGGAAGCTGACATGCTCCCGGCTGGATGTTGCCGGGTGATCTGCAGCAGCAGTGTCCTGGGAAGGTTTTTTTTTTTTTTTTTTTTGGGTTGTCTTGCAATATCGACGCTGCTGCTCGCCCGCCCGCCTGCTCGCTCTGCCTGCCCACCCGCTCTGGCCTCTCGCCAGCGCTACGCCGCCTCTCGCTGGCCGCTGCGGCCTCCTATAAATCAGGGCCAATTACAGCCGTTGGTGCACCGCCGCCTCTCCTCCAGTCGCAGTCCTGCCCTGCAGAGTGCAGCGGAGGGGAGGGGGCGGCTGTAGGGGGGTGGGCACATCCCAAGCCTTCAGTCCAATTACCGCTGCTGGTGCTTCCCACCACCGCCGGCCGCTGCGGACTCACAACTTAGTTCATCTCTTCGTATGAGGCAGGACAACGACACGCTTTCAGTGTGTTATTGTTGCCTCCAGAAATCTCACAGTCAAGACCGTTTGATTTAAGTGTCATTGCCTGGCAGAGTGGTTAGCGGTTCTTATCGTGATTCTCAACAGCTCACAGTGGGCCTTTTGTAAAGGTGAGGCTTAGAGCCGATTGGCTGAACCCAGTCTGGGTTTGTTGCTGCCAGTGTAGCTGGAAGCTGCAGCCAGAAGCATCCTGTTAGCCTCATTAGCATCACGTCATCGGGCCGTGATTAGCTTAGCTTCCAGCTCCATACCTGTTTCTGAAAAACAACTGATTGGCTGTTGAATCCAATTGAAAAAATGATTTCATTTCACAGTTTCTTCCCGAGTTTGATGCTTCCCACCGAGCAGCGCGCCGTTCATCGCCGGACGCCATGTTTTTAAAGGATATCGTGTGAGGATTAATGGTGCAGCCACTGCACGGCACGCATGGCGGCGTCAGGTCAACATATCCCGCTCGGTGACAGCGGGGGTCGGCCACGCTTTGCAAAGTGAAAATAATCGCGGCGTGCCCTCGGCCCTGGCGCGGGCCCTCCGATTTATCATCCTCACATAATACGCACTCATAAACATTTCTTAAGTTGTCACAGAGGCTGCTGAAGCCTCCTGCACGGCTGGGCCGCTAAATTGGTGCCTGTGTAAACCAGCCTGCCTGTCTGAAACACAGGGGCAGAAAATTGAAATCCCCCAGTAAGCCTGAGCAGCGCTGTCGCAGCTAGATGGTTTGTGTGTGTGTGTGTGTGTGTGTGTGTGTGTGTGTGTGTGTGTGTGTGTGTGTGTGTGTGTGTGTGTGTGAGAGAGTGTGTGTGTGTGTGTGTGTGTGTGTGTGTGAGAGAGAGAGAGAGAGAGAGAGTGAGTGTGTGTGTGTGTGTGTGTGTGTGTTTGGGGGGGTGGAGTTCTCATTTACCACCTGGAGGTTTTTGAAGTGTCATAGCGAGATTTTCCTCCACACTCCTCTCATCCAATTTAACTCTTTGTCTCCACCTTTTCTTTCACTCCTTTGTGTCAACCCTTCCTCGATTCCCTGCCGGTAAAATCTGTGTCGGCGCTGACACATTAAGCCTGTCTTTTTCTTTTTTTCTTTTTTTTTTGAAAAGTTCTGTCTTCCAGACTGAGAATAAACAGCAGCAAAAAATCCAGCCGTCTGTCGAGGGAACAGGGAGCAATAGCAGCGGGAAATGGTAGCTAATGCTAAAGAGGTTAGCGTGGATGCTGCAGTAGTGGCTCTTTTTGTGGGAAAGCTGTTTTTTTCCCATTAATTGAAGAGTCCAGCGAACATCGCAGAAGTCAGGTCTCTGTGAACAACATTGTCTTAGAAGAGTCATTGTTGTTGCGATGCATAGTAGCTAACTAGCTAGTCCCACCTAGCACACCCTGTCTCTCGCTAGCCTAGCCAGCAAATTCGATTTTCCACTTTTCACCTCCCTTTTTCAAGTACTTGAGTTTTTGACCTTTGGCGGTTTTGGAAACACTCTGAAATGCCTGGCTAGTGGGTTTCCACTTTGTGTGTTGCCATGAACGTACCTTCACGACACACATGGCACAGGCATGGACGAGCACTTAACACTCTCCTCTGGATGGACCTCTTGGCTGTTTTTACGAAGCCTCACATTGAAACTCGTGCGCTCATAAATAATTGTGATGGCTAAAGTGAAAAACACCATTTATCGGCCAAGCGGCTGACAGTAAACACACCCACTGCGCCGTCCCAGGGATGCCGGCTCTTCTCAGACCTCCGGCACCCATTCTCTCCCTCCTCCTCCTCCTTCTTTTCCTTTCTTTCCCCTCGGATAACTCCAGCCTGCGCCTCCTCCTCACCCGGCGCTGTAAGTAATGGGCTGCCTCTGACCCTCCATGGCTCATTGTGTAAGATTTCAGCTTCTGACCTTAAAAAATGAAAGCAAATCAACAGGGCGGGACGTATGAATTCCTAAGGCCCAGGATGCACGCCCGACCCGGCGAGGAGAGGGGGGGAGGGAGGGAGGGATGAGGTCTGCTTTCTGAAAGGAGTAAAAGGAGGAAGAGGCTTCCAAGTCCAACCTGTGGCGAGGAGGATGACGGCGTGCGGCAGAGGAGGTTAAACGCATCACGCTGCGCGCGTGATTCGATCCGCACTGAGCGGAGAACAGAGAGCAGAGGAGGGCAGGAGCACGGCCACGAGGTGAAAGCCCGCGCGGCGCGCAGGCTTTTTGGGCTGCAGCTGTGCACATTCCTGTGTCTTGGAATCGGGAGGAAAATAACTCCCGTGGAGCTGCAGAGAGCCTCAGATTCCTCCGCTCTTTGGCCACCGCCTGAAAACAAAAGTGTCACACGAGCCGGAGCGAGCGGAGGCTGGATCAGGCAGCGCGGGGCCTCGGCTGGGTGGGTGGAGGATTGGGGAGCGCTCCGGTGTTTGTGTCCACCCGTCCACTGTTACAGACACCAGTCAGACATGAGTCACTCACTGGCAGCGCAAGACTGTAAGTTGAGCTCACCTGAGTGAGGACGTATTGAAAAGCTCGTAAAAAACTTTATTATTAGTAGTATTATTTTTTTTAGGGGGTTTATTTCCTGTCTGGCTGTAATTTAGTCAGAACTAGAAGTTTACAAGTGTTCCAAGTTTTTTTTGTTTGTTTGTTTGTTTGATTTCAACCAGAAAATGTGCATTTAAAGTCCCCATATGTTTTTAGCCCTCTGTTTGGAGCTCTCTGCAAAAGAAAATGTTTAACCTTCCGTTTGTGAAAGGCAGAGGTCTCATAGAGTGGAGTCCGGCAGGGGCCTCATTGTCTTTTGTGACATCACAAAGGGCTGATGTCCAGCATGCTGTGTTTGGTAACATTTAGATTAAAAACACTTAATTTTACATAAGGACATATTACATCAGTGAGCTTCTGCATGCGAGGGAAAACTTCCTCATGCATTTTGAGCCTCCTCCTCCTCCTCCTCCTCCTCCTCCTCCTCCGTTTTCATCTCTCACTGTTTTTTTGAACATGCTGCAGCAGTTTGAAGAGGTTTGAGGCGTCAGTGCCTTCACACAGGCAGCGCTCGCATGACGACAGTTGCGAGAATCCCTCGTTACCAGCAGGAGGAACCGAGAAGAATTCCACTCGGACTCTCAAGTTCCAGAGCCGGCTGCGTGAAAGCAGCACCTGAGACGCTTTTATTTCTGTTGGAGGCGCTCAGGTTTCACTTTATTTTAATCCCCGCAGTGCTCCGGTCTGGTGAATATTTTTTTCATGCAATTTTCTCTTTGCATTTTTTTTCTGCAGGGATAAAATATATATACAGTATATATACAGTATATATATATGTACTGTATATATGTAAGCCAGAGAAAAGTGACAGTCCAATGTGCGTGTACATATAGAGGAACTCAGTAACAGTGTTCGTCTTGCACAAAAGGTGAATGTATTTTGTTAAGCATCCAAATTCCTCCTCTTAGTGCAGAGTTGTTTCCATTCATCACGTCAACGTCCTCCAGTCTACAGAAAAAAACAGTTTGCCAGTTTTCAGCCTTTTCACTTCCCTCCTTGTTTCTTTCCCTCTAAGTCCCTTTTTTGTGCAGCTCAGAATTTTCTACTCTGGTCTGTTACGCTGGCAGCAGGGAAGAGAAGGAGACGCCCAGGGGTGTGTGTGTGTGTGTGTGTGTGTGTGTGTGTGTGTGTGTGTGTGTGTGTGTGTGTGTGTGGTTGTGTGGGGAGGGGGGGACAATGACTCTTCCTGTTTCACAACAGCTACAACCGAAACTCTTTCTCTGCGCCGTAAATCACTCAAAAAATAATAAAAAAAAAAACATGTATCTGCAAAGAGTGCAGCTGAGCCAAGTTGCACCTACCGGAAGGTTGGTGTTCTTGTGTTCTTTCTTTTTTTTGTATCGTAAGTGTACAGGAAAAAAAAACCTGTGGCGCAACTTCACAGTCAGAGCTGCAGCAAAACATCCACACACATAAAAAAATCCTCTCTCATCTCGCGATGGTGTGATCCACATCATTGCGTGTGTGTGTACTCATGTGGAATCTGTCAGGGAAAAAGGTGTAGTGATGTGTGTGTGTGTGTGTGTGTGTGTGTGTGTGTGTGTCCGGGGCACAGTGAGTGGCTGCCCATCAGTTCCACTTAGCTCAGCGTGGTAATTGGCCACCCATTGATGGACGCTGCTCCCTCTTCACGCTCCAGGGACCCCGGCTCTTTGTGCGAGGAGTGGGAGGCAACACGCTGGCATGGCGCTAACACACAGGCACACACACACACACGCTTAAAATAGCGCGTCAAATCAGCCGCGCTCCGGCAGATTGAAGGGCCAATGGCGTGTGTGTGCCTGTGTGTGTGTGAGAGTGTGTGTGTGTGTGTGTGTGTGTGTGTGTGTGTGTGTGGTCGTGTGTGTGTGGTCGTGTGCGTTTTCACGGCGTGCTATGGGGTCTTCGGGGAGGACGAGGGGTTAACGTGCTTAACTGGACTCGGTGCTGGTCTTTAGTCACGGCTCCTTCTGTCTCTCTCTCTGGTCGTTTTTTTTTATTTTATTTATTTATTTTTCTTGTTTCATCCATCATTTACTTGGGTACACGGCTCTGTTGGTCTCTGCTTCCGCTCCGCTGCCCCTCCCCCACCCCCATCGTGCCCCTCAGGGACCGGCTTCCTTCTCCCCCTCTGTCACCGCGTGCCGCAGCGTCGATGGAGATATAAATGGGCTGCGAGCAGGGGGTCCTGACTCCACCGCCATAAATCCACACTAACGGCACAAGCGGACCCATCGGGGCGGGAGGGAAGGAAGGACGGAGGGAATGAGACGTGCCGTGTCTTTGGCTTTGTTTTAAGAACGGCGACGAGGAAGAGATGCGCATCAAACGAGGAGCAGGGCTTTGTTGTTTAGTAATGTTCACACTTTTAATACTCTGGAGCTGGTTTTGAATTTCAAACTATAATGCCATAGTACCAGAATATACAACGCACCTCAGCTTGTTTAGCCCTCTGTTTACAGCCTCCTGCAAAAACGCTTGGACAAGGAAGAGGAGGGGCTTTGTTCATGAGATGCATCATTAGAAAACATTGGTAAAGGAAATTTGCATCACACGGGAGCTGGAATCCAGCTGTGAATCAAATGTGATAGCCACACTTGTATCCGTGTGTGTGTGTGTGTGTGTGTGTAGCGCCGCTAAAGATGCAGCAGGAGGCAACAACAGATGCTGGTAACTGGTTGACTGATCGCTAACCAGAGAACAAAAGTGACGACGCTAGTTGTTGTCGACGACACAAACGGCCTGTCAGACGTGAACCTGCGTGCGAGTCTGTGTGCGAGTCTGTGTGCGAGTCTGTGTGTGAGTCTGTGTGCGAGTCTGTGTGTGAGTCTGTGTGCGAGTCTGTGTGCAAGTGCGCTTCCCCTTTTATACGTTGCGTTTGTGTTCTATGAGTCTGCATAATGTCGGGCCTTCATCTCCTCGCGATTCTGCTCATTAATATCTGCCGAGCGCTTTCATCTCCCGCTGACCCTGATCTCATCCTCCCAGAGTCGCAGCTGCTCCTCCTTATAATTGCCGTGCCGCTGAATTATCGCAGCACCTGCTTTTCCTTCAGAAATGACACATTTCTTCCACCGCTTTTTCTCCTCTTCCAGTTGGATTTGTTTCGCCACCACGCTTCTTATCGCTGTAATTTTGTCACCTGGCTTAGTTGTGTTATTAACTCCTCTTCTTCCTCTTATTCTGGTCCTTCTCCAGCAGCCCTATGCTCCACCCCCTCACCCCATGGCTCCTCCCAGCCCGAGCACCAACAGCTGCAGCCAGGGAGGAGCAGAGCAGCTCAGCAAGACCAACCTGTACATCCGAGGCCTGCCGCCCGGGACCACTGACCAAGACCTCATCAAGCTCTGCCAACCGTGAGTACCGCCGCCGTCCACGGTGAAGTGCCGCCATTGGATCCTTTCCAACGCTTTACTCTCATCAGGATCGTTATTTTTCGTTTTCATTTTCTTCCACTCTTGCAAAGACACTTTTTGTAACTAATCATTGCAAGCAGATGATAAATTCTGTTTGAAATAAATCAAGGTGCTCCAATAAGTAAAAATACTATAGATCTTATAAAATGTAGAGTCCAAAAAAGCAAATGTTTTCCTCATGCATGAATTAAATGTACAGTTTCAGCTGTATGCGATGTTCCACAAGTTTATAATGTGTCTTACTAGTAGTAGAACAGAATAGAATAGATGTACGTTATTAAAACTACGCTGTTGTACCACTAGAAACTATACAAAAACAAACTATACAGTAATGACAAGAAAGTGTCAAGTGAATCAATATACAACAAACAACCAAGAGCAGGTTGTGCAACAGGAAGTCATTTGTGGGGAGGCAGGGATAAGCAAAGTTCTATGAACCATAGATAGTAGGAGCTGTTTAAGACACAGAATGAATTGTCACTAATAGCAGCAAGTATCTCTGGAACTTCCGGAGCTCTTGACAGAACGTTTGCCGTCAACGAGTGAACTTTGACCCTCGGTAACTCAACAAGGAGGAGGGAGCTGTTGACACCACAGACCTCCTCCAGGCCCTGAGACCAGACACAAAACCAATTTGCGTCTGTAAACACTGAGGAATGTACAGTAGCTCATCAGCACGAAGCCACTGGGGCTCAGCCGGAGGGGCCGCTGCCAAGTGCTGCTGCCAAGTGCTGCTGCACGTCAATCAGAGCTGGCTGGGCCAGAGGCACGACTGGATAGTGCTTCTGTCATAGGGTTTGATTTAGTCACCTGACTCTTTAAGTCAGGAGAACCTAATGAATTCCCTTCGCTTTTGTTTGTTGTTCATTTAAGAGGGTTTAGTTGCCTAAAAGGCTTCGTGCTGAGGAGCGTCTTTATTTAATGATTCTAGAACAAAAATAAAATAAGAAAACCAATTCATGTGCGATACCTTTCACAAGCCATTAAACCGCTACCAGCGGAGTGTGTTTCAGCGACACACACACACACACACACACACACACACACAAAGGTACTCATAAAGCAGTGCCAAATGGTCTTAATAGAGAAAACACAGACACACACCTGCCTGCGCGCTGCTCAATAAGGCCTAATAAAGGCCAGATTGGAGCGCCTCCCTCAGGAATCACAGACCAAGACCTCATCAAGCCCTGACAAACAGTCACACAGGCTTTTTCGTTCCCCTCTCTGTGAAAATGTGTGCGTGTCGCACAAGCGGCTTTGTTCAACCCCATTAGGCCCCTTGCTCGCTTCCAAAATTGCGAGAAGGTGGAGGGGGGTTCGGGGGGGGTGGGGGGGTGGGAGGAGAGCGGTCATTATTGCGAAACACCGACCCTGAGCCCCTCTTCTTGTCCACTTGCAAAACCTTTCTTTACCTTTTTGGCCAAGTTTCTTGAGAAACAAACAAACAAAGAAACAAAATCCCAACCTTCCCGGTGTCAAACGTGGCCAATTACTCAGCGATGCTCTGGTCGCCACAAGCCGTGTGTTCATTCCTGATGGTGACCCGTCAAAATTCCATTAGCCAGAGAGGCAGCGCGCCGGTTCCTGATAAGATTTTTTTCGGAACGAGGCTTTGCCGACACATTTGACATTGTGCGTCCGTCCTCTCATCCAATCCGTGGGCGGTTTCAATTTCCTCTGATACCATGGTGTTGGGCGAGGGGGAGGAGGGGGTGGGGGGGTGGGGGGGGGGTATTCTAAAGCCAACTGCTCGGAAGGGCGAACGCTTCTAGAGCTTATGTAAAGTATCCCACCGGCGCGCTCGCGCCAGCGTTGCTGGATTTGCATCCTAATATAGTTCATATATACAGTATTTTCCTCCCCTATATGTCTCATGGAAAGCGACTCGCTAGCTGCTGTTGTCGCCTCGCTCCTCGTTTTCCTGCCCCTCCCCTCCATCTTGACCACCTGCCCGCCAAGCCCCGAGGTGGCCCGAGGTGTTGCTGTGCCAGTGAAAATCCGATGCCGCTCATACTTTAATTAGCCAGCCTGTGTTTTTGGTGGCAAGTGGGACAGCAGTAGCGTTCCACAAAAGGTCATACTACTGGCGATCAGCCAGTCTTATCCCCTCTATTGTGTCCCCTTTGTAAAAAATTGCTGGCTTTCTTCTCCCACTGGGAGCTAGCTCTCGCTAACTTTTTGCGTGTTAGCAGCACACAGGTCTGTGAGGCAAACAAAAGCATACTCCTGCCTATTAGCGGTGTTGCGCGCGCCGTTGAAGCGGCTCCTGCCACACTGCTCCACCACTATCCAGAAAATAAACAGGCCGAGCTGACGCATTCTTGACAAGCAGCCATATCGTAGCTGCTGATTAGAAGCTGTTGCGCGCCGTCCCGAGGGAGATGCCAAAAAAATTGAAATGCCGCCCTCTGTGGTTTTTGACCCCATTCGCCGCCCGAGAGACTCTGGGATTCATCGCCAAGATCCTGTCACAGTTTTTTAGCAAAGCTCATCACCAGGGACCCCCCACTACCTCCCAAAGTTTACCGTTTAACATTAACAGCCAAAGCTTCATATTTGCATTCTGTTGAGTTGTTTGCTCATTTTTCCTCAGTGTTCAAGAGACAGTGTTCAAGATAGAGGAGGCATATTACTGCCAATGCCCTGAGAGTGGTAGCCCACAGTGTCCTCTTAACGAAATTAGAAAATAAAAAGAACAATAATAATATTTTTTTTTTTGATATTGTTACAGAATCTCTATTAAACTTTGCCAGTTCATCAACTCAGTGGCCTGGTAGGAAGTGGCAGTGTTTGGTTTTAGGTTGAACAATCCCTTTAAATTGGAAGTGCAGTACATGTCAGAGTAGAATAAACCTTCATTAGTGCCACATGGGGAAATGCGATGTCCAGTTTGACATATAAGTCACATTGTTAAAGTACCAATGCAATTTGCGTTCTGATTTTGCATTGCAGTGTTTTTGGAAAATTTGATGGAGGCTCACTGGACGATCGCCACGACCACCACTGCAGATGCTACGTGATCGTACAGAGTCAAAAAAAAGTGACGCAATGGTTTTGAGGAAGGTTTAGTTCCTCTCATTGACATGATGTCGCTGGAATGGATCTTTTTTCTTTCACTATTTTCTCTCAGTGTCTGTGTGGTGAAATCGCCCTCTGGAGTCCACATTAGCGGCGAGCCGACGGCCAAAAGGCTTCAAGAGTTGAATTATTAAGTAGATTTGTATTCGTCGGGACGACGTTGCATTACGTTATTTTAGCGGCGAGCCAATGGGGGACTTTTAAAGTCGCCAAGGCGAAAAACTTTACTGCGACCCGCTGCTCGTGTCAACGTCTCCTCGCTCTGCGGGTGCAGAAGCTAAAAGCCCCAGGAACACCAACGTTCTCACTGTGGGCTTTTTTTTTTTCTTTAAATGAAAACACATGCCAAGAGCTGCTAAAGGAACTAATTAAATGCATTCGAGTCGGTGCTTAATCTCCGTTTTATTCCGCCGGCTGGATGTTGGCTTCACTGACTGATATACGGGCCGAGGGGCGAAGCTGGCAGGGCGCTCCTCCGACGTGAGAGGCCATCCTTGTGAACAGATGAGCGGAGCTGGAGTGAAGGGATGGATGGAAACCTCCTCCACTACCACTGCTGCTGCTGCCGCCGCCGCCGCCGCTGTGAGAAAAATTCCTTGGCCCCTCCAGTCAGATTTAAGGGGGGGGCGCTGGCCAACTGTGAGCTCCGGTGCGGGTGCCAAGCCGGGTGCAGCCGGCCAACACTGCTCCCACACAGGCCAAACTTTATTACCCCGTCCCATGAGCCGGCTGCGAGGCCCTCGCTCCGCCTGGGCTGGCCTCGCCCTGCCGCCCCGCTCGAGGGGGATGAAAGCCAGTCGGACCAGGAGCGAGTGGGATTTTCTCCACGACGGCCCGCAGATTGAATAACAGCGGCGAGAGAGTTCCGAGCAGACAGCATTCATAACTCAGATGTTAGCAGACAGTCTTCAGAACCCGAGTCGGGTCGGGCCGGGTCGTCCCGTCCCGCCGTCTGCTTCTGTTTCTGATCACCTGATGGTCTCCTGCCCGGGCTCACGCCTACCGAGGAGAGATCCAGTTGCCGGCGAGCGTCCAAACATGCCGTCTCGGCTTTGTCAGAAGTCGAGCTGTAGAGGTATGCTAAGTGGAGCGGGGGAGGTGAGGGGAGGGGCTGGGTGGAGGGGGAGGAGGGGGTAGAGGGGCGGCCCTGGGACCACCTGTTGTTATGGAGCTGGAGACAGCGGCGGCGTGCCCGATGACTCACCAAGATCCTCGACGTCAGAGCTCCTCCTCCCCCAAGGGCTGAGTGTGTGTGTGTGTGTGTGTGTGTGTGTGCGTGTGCGTGTGCGTGTGCGTGTGCGTGTGCGTGTGCGTGTGCGTGTGTGTGTGGTGGCGATGTGCCGTCTGGTGTTCAGGCCACCTTGTCCTTCAAAGTGCTGTATATTAGCACTACTGTAAGCCATTAGTTGTTAGTTGAGAGTTACTACTAACACTGCTGGGCTGCTTGGGTCTGCTGGAGCCTATTGCAGCTGTCATAGGGAGAAGGCAGAGTGACACCCTGTACAGTCCACGATACGACCATATGTACTGTAAATATCCTGCCAAAATATTGTGGAAATATTTCTCTATTTATTTTTTAAGTTGCTTGAACATATTCTGAATTTCCTGAGAACATTTTTGAAAAAAAACAAATGTTGGAGCGCTGTCCGACACACCTGCCCTGCTGGACGAGGAGTCTGAATATTTTGGGTGGTTCTGACTAACGATTCATTGCCTTTCACTGCTGCCCTGTTGTTGGATGTGGATGCAGGTGTGTTAGATTTGACCTGGTTAAAGTGGAGGTAGGTAACGACTCTCTTGCTAGCGTTGCTGCTAACTCGCTAATTTGCAGAGTTGCAGGAATTTCACAGTGTCCTACTGGCATCACGTGGTATTTACCTAAGGAAATGGTCTATTTTGTATCACTTTGACTTTCAACTCAACTCTTGTCAGCGGCGCAGGGTCAAACTGTCGCTCGGCTCCGAGGTCAAGGGCTCTCAGCCTGCGTGCAAGAACGCTCGACCTGAACGACTCCTGCAGCTGCACTTTCCAGCCCAGCCGAAGCATCTGCTGCTCTTTTTTTCCGCCACCATTTTTCTCTCTCAAAAGGCCTTTTTTTCCACCCCTCCTTCCTCCATTGCTCTTTTTACGGCTCTCCACATACGGCGCAAGGGCGTCGTTTTCTCCGCCGCACGATCGCGTTACCGTCCAGGGCCGAGTCCAACGAAACGCAATGCCTTTTTTTCCTCCCTCAACATTGATTTTACAGCGAGGGCGAACTAACAAGCCGATTTGGCCCTGGGCAAAGTTTTTTGAATAATTTATCCCCCCATTACTGTATACATGACACACAGACGGTTTTCCCGTTTAAAGGCCAGGGAGGGGTATCGTTTTTAATTTGCTTTAAAATGAAAGCTTTCAGCGGCAGCTGCGCCCGCAATTCAAAAAAAAAAAAAAAAAAGAATTGCCGTCAATGGAATTTCTCTTGAAGGAGAGTCGCTTTTCCCGCCCAGCTGCCTTAATTTTGCATGACGCTGGGAACTGATACCGAAATCCATAGCAACCGCTGAGCGACAGTGTGTGCATCCAGCTCTCATTCCAACCATCCCCCCGACACACACACACACACACACACACACACACACACACACACACACCCGAGTGATACGAGGAGCAACACCTGAGATCTGGAAACTCTCCCTCTTTCTTCCCCTGTTTCCCGCCTCTCGGCTCTGCCTTTGGTTGCAGAGCGAAGGCGAGATGGATTCATTTGTGCGTGTCAGACAGCGGGCCGTGGCATGTGGGCTTGACAGGTCGGACATCGGCAAACAAACAGCGGCGATTCTGCAAGACTGCCTCTGCAGTGGGCGTGTGTGCGTGTGCGTGCATGCGTGTGTGTGTGAGAAAGCGAGGCTTCTTGAATTATGTCATCGCGTGGAACCGTGCCGCGTTTTCAAGTTTTCTTTCTTCAAAGCCTCGACGTCGCGGCTGCTCCTCACTTTTCAAGTTCTCAGAGGCGGCCTACCTATCAAGGTCAACTGAAGGCCGAGGTTCAGCGTTGTTGTTGTTAAGCTAGCCAGACATGAAGAAGTGCAACACCGACTCGTGGCCTTGGTCAAGTTTTGTTCAGAGTTACTATTATTAATTAGTTTAAGACCAAGCCTTGATTGAACTCCATCAGCCACAGACCTTGATGTCTATTTTGGTAACTAGATTTTTTTTTGGGCCCGTATTTTTACGACTTAAAAACAAAGAAAAACATTGAGGAAGGCGGTCGGGCCGCAGCTCTGTCAGTCTGTCAGCTGCTTTTTATTACGGAAATTGAAAGTTCGGATGTCTTAAATTATCTCGTATCCCGTCACAGTGGGTTACAGCTTCGGCCAAAGCCAGTAATTGTGGGAGAGTGGTACTCTGGGTTTTCACTCACATATTATAGGATCAGAACTACAAGGTATGCTGTGTTGTCGTTAAAAACCTGCCACCTGCTTCCATCTGAACATCTTCTGTCGTGATGTTATTCTGGAAGAAGACACGGGCAGAAGGTCAAGGCTCAGCTATCTATCACTTTGTTAGCATGTGTCGCAGTCTCACTGCGGCGATGCAGATAAAGGCAATTACCCGCAGCCTGTCAGGTCAGGGGTCACTCGAGGTCACCAGAAGATGCCGCTGCAGCTGCTCTGCTCAGAGTCGCCTGCCTTCACCTGCATCTTTGTCTTTTCCGTCCAGTGTGTACTGATAAATCTGTCCTTTCTGTTTATTGTTGGAAGTAGGAAGCCAACATGAATGTATTAAATCTGGAAATGGCCCTAATAGGGCTCCTTTAATGTCGTCAGACCACTAGTTGACTCATTTAGTCCGGAAATCTGCTGATTGAAATTTTGCACACAGGCTGCAGATGTATTTCAGTTCCTAAACTTTACTCAGAAAGATTTTTTTTTCTTTTTCTCTGGGATGTTGCATAGCAACTGACGCAGTGACAGAATGTCATCAGAGTTTCCTCCTTAATGAGGCCTTCATTAATATTCATGGACAACTTGGGACAGAAGGGCCGACCTGCAGAGGGGCTGGTCAGCAGCTCTGAGGACAGGGACGTTTAAGGACAGCGGGGACACACACACACGCACACACACACACACACACACACACACACACACACACACACACACACACACACACACTGCTTCTGATGACCATATGACCCTCAGTGAGCAGACACACACTCCTCTCTGTCTCTTTCCACCTCTTTCGGAGAGATACTTACACGTGTCTGAAACTCACACGGCGTCGTCGCCCTTTTTCCCTTGCTGGTTCCGTCTTTGAACGCACTGTTTGTCTGCCTGTCATCCTCCTTTTTTTTCTTCTTGGGTCTAAACTATAAAGAAGTTGCGTCTCTTCTGTTTTTTTATATCCTTTATTCATCACCATCTGTGTTTCCGGCCCGCTGACGTCTGTCTCTTGCTTTAGTATCAAAGACGTCATCCCATACAGAGACGTGTCTTTTTTTAATTTCATTTTTTTTTCATTTTTTTTTCTTACCGTGGCGGCACCAGTTTCTCAAATAGCTGCTTCCTAATCAGAAAACTACCACCTCGCCCAGCTGCCATATCTCTATAATAATGACAGCTTAGTAGCTCGTCCTGACAACTTTTCCGTCTTCCGTCACAGATTACTGGGAGCAGACTGGCGACGCTGCCACTGCCTAGACATGTATAATTAGCAAAACCAGTGGACTCTATCGGCGTGATAAACCGCAGTTGGATAATATTTTCGACAGAAAGTAAAGAGTACATTGTTTTGCGGTGAGCTGCTCCGCGTGCGACTCCGCCTTGTTTTTTCAGCCCGCTGGCTGCACTCTTGTAATTATTTCTCATAAAAGCCAAGGAGAGGTGATGAATGAATGCCGCCGCCCCCCTTTTTTTTTTAATTTTTTCGCCATGCACCTGCCTCGACCTCCTGCACAGGTGCAGCCAAAGGGTCCGGACGAGCACCAAGGCAGCAACTCGCAGCTCCCTGAACGGCCCTGTGGCCAAACTTCACTTTTCTTTTCCTCCAAACCTAAAACCGCCTCCCTCTAGCGCTCCACTCCACTCATCCTGAACATGGATTTTTTTTTTTTTTTTTTAATCTGCGTGCACAGATGGGCGGCTCCCACCGTGCAAAATCCAGCTCTGGGCTCCCTGCTGCTCACAACGCGGCAGCCGCCTGTTGATTAAACACACAGAGGAGACGCACATTCTGGAGGAGCGTGTCCGAAGAAGGCTTTGAGCGAGATCTGAGCACGCTCACTTGGGTGGTCCGTGCAATACCACCACCCCCGCTGCCCCCCTCCACCACCCACCCACCCACCCAGCCTCTATGGCTTGTGTATCAGCGACGCACAAAGTGATTTGTCGCAGTTCATGCCAGCAGGGCTTCGGTTAGAGCCGCTTTGTGGAGGACTTTTTTCCTCATTTTATTTTATTTATCCAGAAATAAAAGAATAAAAAATGCAGCGCCGGCATGTCATAGCGCTCGCACGCCATTGCCCCCCCGCCTCCACCCCCGGAGTAACGTAGGCCGAGGCGGCGGCTCATCTCCAACCTCTTATCGCGGTTTGAGCGGCGGGACAGCTGTCAAACGGTTCGCGTCTTTTATGTCCACAACCGCAATTTGCGCATTTCCAGTCTGCGGCCCTGAAATAGCTCATAAAGCCCCTTCAGTGTTATTTCTGGCAGCGCCGTCTTGTCTGGGGCTCGATCGGATGTTGCGTCAGGATGATCGCTGTGTGGGATTCCTATTAGGCTGGAGAGGAGGAGAAAGAGGAGGAGGAGTGACGGAGAGATATGTAGGGGAAAAAAACAACAATAATACAAGAAAGATAAATGGCGAGACATCTGGGGAGGAAGGTGGTGGGGGGGGGAGGGGGGGGGGGGGAGGGAGGGAGGGCGAGGGAGGGCCGAGGGCCGGCCGAGTCAGAGATAAGAGGCTGCAAGAGTGATTGAAATGGGATTAGTGGAGACGGGCTCTGCATCCCGGCCGCAACATCACAGCGTTGAACCTGCGCTGCCTCTGTCACATCAAAGCCTCGGCTGGCAGAGAGGCCGAGGAGGCGCGTGCACACACACACACACACACACACACACACACACACACACACACACACACACACACACACACAGGAACATGCTGCTCACATCCTCCGTCCGGCTGCAGTCTGTTTCCACTTTGGCTCCTTCCAACCTTCCGCCGTGTCTCGGCTGCGCTGATGAGCGCCACCTTCAGGGTCAAAGGAGGCGAGCGCCGATCAGTTGGTAGCTACGGTCCGCTGCAGAGGTTTAACGAGAACTTTTCTCCAAAACATACCAAATCTTTCCCCCAAACTACTAACCTTCACTTCCCAGTGGCTAATTTGTGTGGCGGGAGCGACAGCTGTGTGCAAACAAGGAGACGGCTCACACACGGCTGCTAGCATGAGGAGATTTGATGGAGGATGCTTACAAAAAACCATCACAAGGTTACTTTGTGTTGGATTAGTAAGGCACGAGGTTGGAATACGATTGTATTGCTTGAGCTGTCCTTGGGAACAAAGAGAAGTGAAATGAATAAATACAAATAAATACAAATGACTCCAAATAACTGACCTGCAGTTGATCCCAGCTGTGCATCGAGCCTCACGCCGGGATCAATTTCCTCTTCCTGCCAGTTCCCCGCCACCGAAACACGGCAACCCAGCACAGCCGCTAATCACATGAACGCCCCCCCCTCCCTCTTTCAGTTTCCGTCATCCGGAGTGTCTCGGTGGGATCGGTACCCTGCGTGTCGGTACCGTTCTGCTGCTGCAGAAGATTACGGATCCCCAGAGTTAAAATATCCTGTTTATCTGTCAAAGTGAGACAATTCTCTGATTGGTGAGTGCTGTCAGTGAGCCTGAGCCTAAGCGTGTGTGTGTGTGTGTGTGTGTGTGTGTGTGTGTGTGAGTGTTTGAGCCTGGGTAGTCATGCGGTATCTTTATTTGTGTGTGTGTGTGTGTGTGTGTGTGTGTGTGTGTGTGTGTGTGAGAGAGTATGAGTGAGCTGGTACTTTTCCTCTCAGAGCTCATCAGTTCATATCCACCAACCCACCCCACCACAGCGTGCAGTAAATAGAGTCTCCGCCACTCGTTGAGAAATGGCACAATTATCCCATGCTGGTGAAATATGGGCCGGGATGCACCACTGCTTCTCTCTCCCCCCCTAAAAGAGTGTGTGTGTGTGTGTGTGTGTGTGTGTGTGTGTGTGTGTGTGTGTGTGTGTGTGTGTACGGTGTTTGAGTAGCTGATTTCTCAGTTGCTGCGACACGCCCGCAAACACCGTGGACAGCGTGAAGTCGTGCGCTCGTGCACGCTCCCGCTAGCGCACAACCTCACGATGTTTGCCGCTTTTAGCTGAGACAAGCAGGTGGAATAACTCACTGTCAGTTTAGCCGGCGAGGTCATTCTCTCAGCTCCCGAAAACAACAAACGGAAAGAAAAAAATGCACGTCAAAAAAAAAATCCCAAACCCTGCTGTGCGATAGAATTTTATTTATTTATTTTTGCAGGAGCCCGAACGTGTCGCGGTGGTTGTGCTAATTTAATCAAAGGCGCTTCATTTTTGATGCAAATTTTGCCTGCCGGCGTGCTATTTAATTTTGTTGAAAAACAGGAAATGTATTTAGAGAGCATCGCGGGTGAAAGTTTTGAGAAGCAAATTAAAAGGAGGAAAAAAAAAAACTGTGGTTTCGTGAAAACGGAGGAGACGATCAAAGTGCCGCGTGATTACGCGGATCAAGGAAGGAAAAGAAAAGAAAAGGGAAAAAAAAACAGGAGGCCTCTATCCGAGGCGTTATCAGGCTGATTAGCGAATGATATGGGCACAAAAATCCATCTAATCAAGCGGATAAAAAGATGCTTTTTAGCCTGACGCGTAATTACACAAAGAAAGCATTTGTGACGGACGCTTATTCATTCCTCTTTTTGTCACTTCCTAATCCCGCATGTATAATTTTTTTTCAGTCATTTCACGTCCATTTTACATCCTGAGTAACGCACGGGGGACTCAATGAGCTCTTGAAATGTCGATTTGAGGAGGACAAATAAAACCGTCCGAATTTAAAACTCTAAGAATTCCGATTTCGCAGCCGTCCGCCGCAGCTCGAGACCTTTGGCAAATATGTTCGGCAAGCAGCTCAAATGTCAGCGGGTGGAGGGGGGAGGTACCGCACGTTCATTTGAAGTCGTCCACAAACATGATACAATTAACCTCCAGTGATTTCTCCTCCCAGTGGCTTTTGACATTTGTGCTTTTAAAAAAAAAAGAAAAAAAGAAAAAAAACCCACCGAGCAAAAAGTTCCCTGACAAAACCAATAAACCCACATTTCTTTGTGTGTGTGTGTGTCTTCTCTGTGCAGGTACGGGAAAATAGTGTCAACCAAGGCCATCCTGGATAAAAACACCAACCAGTGCAAAGGTAAGCTGTCGCTGTGCTCGGTCACGTGACTCTTGCTTCTGTTTCCCCGACGCCGGGCCGATCACTCTTCTTCTGTCACGGCGGCGGCGTTTTCAAGGCCGGGGCTAAATTAAGACATCAGCCGCCGAGGCCTCGCGCTGTAAATCTCAATTTAGCGAGGCGGCGGCCGCAACGGAGGCGGCGGCGGCGCTGCGGGGGGCTAGCGAGTAAACAGCTTCTCTTCTCTCTGCCTTATCTCGTCTTCAATTTCCTGTTTTGTCACGCGGAAGGCTGTCAGATTTTTTTTTTTTTTTTACCCGCTCTTTTTGTGCGCTAAATGACGCGAGCGCCCACGGCGAGTGGCACTGGCGGCTCATCAAGGAAAAGCTTCTGAAGCGTGACGCGCCATAGGCACGTTTACATGCTTGAACGTGCCCACATAGCGGCTCAATTAGAAGGCTAATAAGCCGGATAGAGGGAAGAGATCAATTTTTAATGACTATCAGTCACGGGACGATTAGTGGTTTTCAAGCTGTTCCACACTTTGGAAGCGTCCCAGGTATAGCACGTACCACAGCATTGGCCTGCTTGAAACCAAATATTTAAAAATGTCAGATTTAAGGTTGTGAAACGAGGACGCTGCGATATTTGTTTGGGCTTAAAAGCGGAGCAGGAGACGTCACCGTGATGTCGGAAATCCGGCCATAAAATCGGCTCACAAAAAAAAAATCATTTTGCAGGTTGTCAGTCAATTAAATAATTTCATGTGTCCTCATTGATGCTGCGGAGCCGAGCTGGAACTAACCCAATGGTGCGGGACGTATTCCGATTCTGCAGAAAACCACCTTCCTTTGGCTTCGCGCTCTCAACACTTTTCACCGGCTGGTTTCTATTTTTTTCTGCTGAGCCATTAATGATCGGCAGCGGCTAGAACGGCAGGATGGAGGGAGTGCAGGAGCACCGGAGAGGTGAAGGGGGCGCAGAGGGAGAAGGAGGAAAGGGGGGGAGCAGAAAAAAAAAGATTAGTGTGCCGCTTGCCCCGAGGTGTCTGGCAGCACTGTTTAAGAGCTATTGAAGTTCCATCAATACTTTTAATTGCTTTTTGTGGTTTCCCCGGCTCTGAAGTGTGGCCTTTCAAGGTGAAGCTGTCTTCTTAACCCGGCTCCTCACCTTGGTTTATCCCGCCGGGCAATGCTCCGGGTCGCAATGTGGAGCGACACAACCTCTGCCTCTTCCAGCGCAGGGGGAATAAAGAAAGGACTCATTACCTTGACAGGTTCCCCCCGCGTTGCTTTTTCTATCGTGGTTCCGCAGCCTATTAAGGACACAATGTGTGTGTGCACGTGTGTGTGAGCTGGGAAGGCACTTGGTTCAAACCCTCCGTCTAGCACAAGCTAGTTTAGCTAGGATGCTACAGCTATGGGGCTTCCTGTTGCCGCTCGTCCACCACAGCGCCCTCTGGTGTCTCACTGGAAAGAAAAAAATGGGATTGATTTTCGTTCTTTGGCCTCAACTGCAGCGTCCACGCTCACCTCTTTAGCGCCGGCTAGGCTAATGCTCACATCCTGTGTAGCTTCTTCCGTTTTCTGAAGGGCTTTCCAGGGCACCTCGCAGAGGTTTAGCGGCTCAGACGAGCGCTGAAAAATGCTGAAAAGCTAAAGTCTGCAGGTGAAAGAAATATCCTCACCCGCGTCGTCCAGCTGATCTCACTTATGCACTGTGACACGCACTCGTACACATGCAGTTTTTTTTTCTTGGCCTACAAATGTGTTACATAAGAGAGAAAAGTTTCCCATAAGTCACTGTTATGGAATGTGGCCCCGATGCCGACGCCAGGAAAGCAAATATAAGCAGGCACGTTTCATGAGTGGAGCAGAGCGGCCGCTTTCATCACCTTCCAAGGAAACTTAATAACATTTTTTTTTCCTCTTGCACTTCGCCGAGAAGTGAAGAAGGACGGGAACCAACCCCACCCCCCACCCCCCTTACCCACATATCCTATCATCTCCTTTAAGGTGAGCAGCTTTTTTTCCAGCCATAAAGCAGCTGGGCAGGTAGAGGAGGGGCCTGGTAGGGGAGGAGTCTGACTTGTGACCCAGGTGTGGGAGGAGCCTGGCAGGGGAGGGGCCTGGTGGGAGTGAAGTCTGACTTGTGACCCAGGTGGGGGAGGGGCCTGGTGGGAGTGGAGTCAGCCTTGTGACCCAGGTGGGGGAGGGGCCTGGTTGGGGGAGGTGCCTGGTAGGGGAGGAGTCTGACACGTGACTCAAATGTGGGAGAGGGGCCTGGTGCTCCACAGTAACAGATGGGCGCCATCTACTCGTGTCTCCCCTCGACTCGTCCGACCCCTCGACCCCAACACTTATTTAAATGTTATGCCTTGAAATATTTTGGTGTGATTTTATTCACATGGACCGCCGACGCTCCAAAATGTTTTCTAGCAATAAAACTGTGTCCGAAAAATAAGAACGGTCCATCCCTGTTGGCACGGCTTCTGCAAATCCCTTCCCTTTGTGACGTCACAGAGGGCAACTCAGCAGCATAGCGCCAACGCGCTCAGGCCAAGTTGGCTCCAGTTGTTCAAGCTCGCCTCATGGCTGCCCACCCCCTTCACAACACGTGGGGGGGTCCAAGTGACAGTTGGAGAGTTTTTGCAGTCGCCCGAAAACAAAGGGCTAAAAATATGCATTAATATAAAATGCAAATGTGCATATTTAAATCTGCTCATGCAATATATACATTTTTGCACAAATAGAATCATGATGGGATCTTTCACATCCCTTCGAGGTCAGGTCGCCTCTGTTGACTGGACATGACAGCTGCAGCTTTACATCACACATCAAGAATTACAGCGAAACTGCAATTTCCAACCCGTAAAACAGAAGCCACTGAACTAGTCTCAGTCCACCGCGGAGCCGCTAACTCCCATTTCCAATAACGGCCGAGAGCTTCCGCCTGCAGCCGCTTTCATCGCTTTCCCGGCGAACGAAAGCACTGGAAGTGTTTATCGGAGATGACAGGAAGTGGGATAACAGGCGAGAGGTGAGATGCAGCTGCGTGCACGACGTGGGAGTGAAAGGAGGGGAAAAAAATCCAACAACAACAAAACGGAACACGGCGGCGACCAGCGTTCCGTAACCGCGCTAACACGGCGGCGCCGCTGTGCAGGTAACGGCCGCCCACGCCGCGACGCTCCTTCCATCTCCACATCCAGTCCATACGTCCGGGGCCGTCTCAGCGCACAAGAGCGCACAAGTGCTTTCGAGTGCCTCACACACACACACACACACACACACACACACACACACACACACACACACACTGTCCACACAATACAACACACCTCTCCCACGCACATATAAAGGCTGACACACACATCCATCCATCTGCCTGAGGTGCAGCAGCAGCAGCAGCAGCAGCAGCAGCAGCAGCAGCAGCATCACATCTATCAATCCTCCAACATCACAGCATGCCCCCCCACTCCCCCGCCCCGTCGTGCTTTTTTCCCTTTAACTAGCCTTTTCCCGGCTGCTCCTGTTCACCACACACGCACTGACTCGCTCACTCGCTGCCACACACACACACACACACACACACACACACACACACGTACACGCACGCACTCCTTAGAAGCCTGCTGATAAATACTTGTGTTCTTTGGATGCAGCCCACTCGGGGAACAGGAAGTTGTGAAGGGCCTTCGGGGGGAGCCGTTCGTGTGTGTGTGTGTGTGTGTGTGTGTGTGCGTGTGCGTGTGCGCGTGTGTGTGTGTGTGCAAGCGGTGGGTAGAATTGAGGCAGAAGCCTCTTCATCGTCGCCACAGAAGCACGACAGAGGTTTTTTGAGCTTGGTATCACAGATGTGGCGGTGGATTGGGGATGGCAGAGAAGACTGATAGGGTGCGAGGACACCGCCACCCCCCTAACCCCCCCAACACACACACACACACACACACGCACGCCCGAAAGCCGCTCGTTTGCCATTGCGGTGCCCGCGAGGGCCTCTTAAAAGGCGGCGGCACCATTTGAAATAAAGCAGGGCCGACCCGATGGAGACATTTTATTTTTTCCTGCCAGAGCCCGGAGGCAGAGGAAATGACCTCAGCCCTTTAGAGGACCTCCGTTTCCTCCTCCGCAGTGGGGAGATAAGTCTGCGCCGCCATTCGCCGGCCTCGCTGCCGCGACACAACACCACCACCACCCCCCACAACCCCAGCCGCCACCACCGCCGCTGCCGCCACACTGAATTGTGGGAGATAGATGAGATGAGGAGATAGTCTCTTGTGGCCTTGTGTGTGTGTGTGTGTGTGTGTGTGCGTGTTTAGCAGCCTGTTGTTGTTGTTGTTGTTGCTGCTGCTGCTCCTCGCTTCCCATTTTTGGATGTAGCTCGCAGGGGTTTTTTCTCTAAAGTGGCCGAGTCCCCGAGAGGCCTGCTGTCGTCTTTGATATGGTTGCGCGGGGGTTCTGGATGTAAAACAGGCCGAGGCTTGTGTACGCCAAAGTTAAACCGTGTTTAAACTCTTTAAATTGTTGATTCTGAGCATCAAAATGTTGTTTGCATTTGATTTGATACGAGAGTTTCCTGGCAGTCGTGCACGCGCTCGGCTCTTTTAAAGGCCCCAGTGTGTAAAACTTATATGCAGGAAAGCAGGTTGAAAACCATGCTAATGCTAATCCCGGCTAGGATTCCTGTGGTGCAGTATGGTTGCCTACATTAGTCTATTTATTATTGTCAAGTTAATGCACAATAGTTATTTCATTCACTTCATCTAATCAAAACAAACTCATGTATTTCCTCTCCTAAATTCCAGCCCCATTGGAGTCCTTGAACTCTCACGCACTGGCCCTTTAAATCCTGAATGAGTGTCACCTCGCCGAGTGGCCTGGCTGTGCATGGGCCAGTTTTAATGGCCGCCAGAGACTTTGACCCTCGCGATGTAAAGTGTCTCCCGTTCTCTCGCCACAGGATCAGTCTAATGACCTTGTATATGCAACTCCACCTTATATAAAAACAGATTTATTGCCGCATCAGTCACAGGGGGGGGGGGTTGTGTGACTCCCGAATTAGAGCCATTGATGAATGAGGTGAAGCTCCACAGACGGGCCTGTTTTTCACTGGCTCGCGTGCGCATGTTAATACCTGCATGTTTTGGGTGAGGATGAAGGCAGAGTGTGTGTGTCTGTGTGTGTGTGTGAGAGAGAGAGAGTGCACGTGTGTGTCCGTTATTGATTTCTCATTAGAGGACTGCGACATAAACATTTGTCTGTGTTGCACGCGGCACAATTAAGGATTCTCTTTGCCCCCTCCCCTCGCTGCCCTTTGAAAGTGAATTACGTGCAGATGAGAATCTCCACTGAAGTGCGGCCAGCGGCAGAGCTTTCTCCAAATGCCTGCACTCCCTCACAGCCATCGTCCAGAAAGAGGAGAGGGGGGGAGGGGGGGGGGGGGACTGAAGGCTGACTGGAGGGCCGGCAGAGGCGGCACTTCCTGCTGGCGCTGCACATTAATGACTCTAATTAGCCATAGCTGAGGGATAATCACATTGATTTGGATGGATTCAGCCTGCAGACACCCAGAGTGTGGACTGTTGGCAGGGCAGCAACAGTGGCATACGCATTTGACCCCCCCCCCCCCCCCCCGACAAACACACACACACACACACACCCCTATTTTGAAAAGAAGAAGGAAAATCCATATTGTGCGAAGCGCCAAGTTGGCTGGACAACATGTAAACATCTCATTGGTCAAGATGCCATAAATAGAAGCATTCTGGCTCCCACTGCTGCACTTCTGCAAGATTTGACCTTTCCTACCCCTTCACTTCCCGTCCTGGTTCTGCTGGCGCCGTATTTGTCCTCTTCTGTGCGTGCGTGTCTGTGTGTGTTCGCGTGTATTTTTAATCAGCTGCGCTGAGAGCAGAAGAGGTCATAATGAAATCAGGATTACAAATGGCATCCGGGAAAAGTTTGAGAGTTTTTCCAAAAACGTGTTTGTTTGTTTTTTGGTTTTGTTTTGTTTTTTGGTTTTTTTCAGAAATCTGCTAAACTTTTGGAACTTATATCCCCGATCCTGGAAACGGATGTTTCTATTAGATTCCAAGTCAGTTCCCAAACACTGAGTCAGGGACTTTGACTGCAGGTTCCCTGCGTCTTTCTGTCTCACCTTCAGATTCAGAGTGTTTCACGAGATGACTGCAAAGATGTTTATCACGCCGAACTTATACATAGTAAAGTTAGCCGTTACAAAGTTCTGTTAATCATGTGAAACACTAGCTATGTTTACATGGACACAAATAATTGGACTAAAGGCCCAATCAGATGAAAAATGATTCATGTATACACGTCAGTCGGAAGATTCTGATCCCATCCGGTCCATTCGGAAAGAAATTTCATTCCGAACGAGACCAAGGGTTAACCAAGGGTTAAATCAAATTGGAGAAATTTTTGCTTGTAAACATAACTAGTGTTTTCTACAGTGAAAGAGCCACTGCGTTTTGTGATGATTTAGAAAATATTTGGACACTATGCTTCCTGTTTGAGGTTGTTCTGATGGATCCAGACGCCTACAGTGGGCTCTCGGTGACGTCGGTCTGAATCCACTCATCAAAACCACCCCAGAGCTGCTCCCCACCCCCACCCCCCACCCACCCACCCAGTCGGGGAGGGGGAGGATTCCTTATCATCCGTTATCGGCGAGCACGTCAGGGTCGGAAAACCCGCGGCGCAAGACACAAGCAAGCGGCGGCCTTCCGCTGACCCTGCTGGTCCTGGAAGCCTCCTTGTTGCTCGTCCCCTGACTAACGACGGCTCCCTTGATTGGTGAAGGAAGGCATAAATCATCGTGGCATCGCTTGCAGGGAGGGGTGTGGTGGTGGTGGTGGTGGTGGGGGGGGGTCCGGGCTCTTCCCCATGAATGACTTACAGATGCAGGACAAAGGCACCGGGCTCTGGAGCTGTTCGGAGGAGGGAGGGGTGACGGGGGTGAGGGAGGGGGGAGGGGGGTGCTGCAGGGACGCTTTGTCATTGTCTGTGATTGCGGCGTCTGTCATCCTGGCGGAGATCTCGTCCCGTTTGATCCTCATCGATCTGCGGCCGCAGCTCAAATATTTTTTCCCCTCGGCTTCCGGCTTCTCGCAGCCTTCCTGATTGCCTTTCTCCGTTTTTTTTTTTTTTCTTTTCTTTTTTTTCGCGACACAAATTGCAGGTAGCAGCGTGCAAAATTTTGTACGCTCCTCCAGAGGTTTTTTTTTTTTCCTTTTCTTTTTTTTTTTTACCCCCCTCCCACATCCTCCTTACCCGGAGGGAAAAGCAAAGTGTGAAAGGACGACACCTGTTCCTTGTGCTCGTAATGCAGTTTGCCGCATTTTAACACCAGCAGTTACTGTAATGAGCCGCTATTCAAGGTTGTTTGACTTTCTAACCTGTGCGTATATGTGTGTGTGTGTGTGTGTGTGAGTGTGTGTGCGCGCGTACATGCATGTGCGCACGTGTGGGATGCCCGCGTGCCGAAGCCACTCAGCCACTTTCCTTTTTTTTTTTCTTTTTCTCGCCAGAGGTCTTGTTTTAACAACCTCTTGACAAGTAATTAGCAGGCTTCAGGTCTGAGACGCCGCTCGCTCGAGGGCTCTTCACATGTTGCATCAAACACGTTTGGCTTCTTTTTTTTTTTTTTTTCCGCCGCTAAGCTCAGCGAGCCGATGGAGCTATCAGAGACCTGAGTGACTCGAGTAATTTGGAAAATCTGAATGAAGTCCATGTGTGCAGAGTTAAAGAGAAACGGCTTCTTTTTTTTTTTCTTTAGCTCATTACGCCCCGACGCCGCGCCGCTCTCAGTCGGTGAATGGCGGCGATGAGTAGACACTCTCCAAACGTGTCAGTACTTTATCTTTTAATGAAGTCTTCAAAGACTCGGCTCTGTTTGCCTTAATTCCATTTTTTTTTTTTATCCTTTACTTCTTTTTCTGTCGGCGGAGATTGCAGCGTAGTTACGGCCCTCCTATTTCTCTCTCTCTCTCTCTCTCTCTCTCTCTCTCTCTCTCTCTCTCTCTCCCCCTTTAACCAACACACACATTTTAAATGTCGTCTCTCTCTGGAGTGTCGGAGCTGAATTTAGAGCTTAAAAAATATGGTGGCAGCCATATGGCGCCGTGCTATGGCTAATGAGTGTGAGCGAAATTAATCAAGGAGCCAAAGGAAGAAATGCAAGAAAAATGACAGAGTGTAAAATGAAGACGGAGGCATCGCGGAGAAGGAAGAAATCATTTACGGCGACGCCATATGTTGAAATATTTAAAGGGCCAGCACGCGAGACTCGACTCTATTTAGTGCGAGAAGTGGAACGCAACATACGCGGCTTCGCTTATTATGGCGTCTAATTGCCTTCGCGCAGTCGTTGTGTTTTGTCAATGTGACTCAGAATAATGTGTCACAATGCAGAACCCACGAATGCTGTTCTTGAGTACTTTGCACATTTCTTATTTTTTTCTTGTTTTAAATGTATTCTCCAATAGAACATGAATAATTCAATTACACTTTTTAATAGAGTGGATTCCTTTCTCAGGATCCATCTCGTCCTTGAAGTTTCACTCTAAAGTGCAGTTTGAAAGCCAGGGATTGTTGTTTGTTTGCTTTCCTCTTTGTATGAAGTTCTATTATAGTATTATTATTTTTTTTATCTTATTTTTTAATCTATTTTTCTCCTACCCTCAGACCTTCACTTCCATTTTTTTCTGCGCATAATGACAACCAAGATATTCAATTTCATTCAAATATGAATCCTGGACCAAATTATTTTTAAAAACACAAAACACTCTGAACACAAAACATTCTAAATGTCCTTCGAGGAAATTTATTAGCTAGTGCGACGCTTTAAACTGTCACAACACACGTCCTCCACACAGCGAGGCCTTTAACGTGTCAGAGTGTCAGCCCAGCCCAGTGTCCACTCCACGTTACGGCAGGCTGACTGCTTAAGACTTGTTCAGGGCAGAATATATATCTCACAGACACTCCTAGCGGCCAGTCGCTGTTCCCAGACTCGCCCCTCGCACTATTTGCGCCGAGATTGATGAGAAACACATCCAGTTCAGTTTTTCCTCAGTGGCACCAGCAGCTGCCGCCGGCCCCTCGTTGGCCCTGAGCCCGGCCCGCTCTGCCCTCAGCGGCTGCACCGAGCGCGACTCCCTGACAAGGACACTGCTACACCTGCGAGGGGAAGATGACAAGAAATACAATACGGCCAATCGGCTCGGCTGCTCCGGCCGGAGACGAATGCCTCGGCTATAAATCCATGTTGCGGGGTCGATAAGTTAATTGCCTGTACGGCTATCTCCACGCCACTGTCTAATACAGAGGAGGCCCTCTGCCAGAGTTATTTCGGAACAAATTGGTATTGTCTGCAGGTGTGCGGCAGGAAGGACGGTGACATTGGACAAGTAAATGAGCAGTTTGAGCTGCTGCAGGAGTTTTTATTTTATTTTTTAAGCAGCCTGCGGTGACATAAAAAGTGATTCAGGGTTTTCGCTCACTTTTTCACCTTGATGTGCCTTTAAGGTTCTGTGTGGGCCGGAACGCCTTCTGTAAGAAGTGCCGCAGTTATTTCCCGTAAGATTAAAATTCAGTCAGGGCAAAAAAAAACAACAAAATAAAATGCAGCCTGATTGGAGAAAAGTGGCTTTTTGTCCGTTTTTCTGCGGTCTTGAAGTGACGCGATGCGGTCAGACGTCTTTCAGCCCCCAAATTTTAGTAAACAACCTTCAGCCGAAAGATTTAGATTTATAATCCTTCCATGTTTGCTTGTTCGCCCACACGTATGCTCACACACACACACACAGACACACACACACGCATAAACAAACAAAAAAAGTTGGAGGTCACACAGAGGCGTTCGTGCACACACACACACACACACACACACACACACAAGTGACACTGTTTTAGTGGAGGGGGGAGCTGCAAAATTTATCATGGAGTCAAGAAGCGCCGGTGCAGAATAAATGCAGAAGGACAGAGGAGGTGGCGAGCCAGCGAGGAAGCTCTCGTCTGCGTCTGCAGTCTTGACTCGGCCACCTCGCTATTTAAAACTCCTGTTTGCACAACGTGTCTACCCCTCCAGACCGCAACCCACCAGGTTTGCCCAAAGCGGGCCAAAAGGACCCAGAGACCATTTCTCAATGACAGTACAGCCGTGTCTGTGAAAAAGTAAACAGCTCTGCTCCTTTTTTTGTCTAAAGTAGAGATCAACACGCAGCAATACAGTCTTATGAAGTCAGATCCTCTAACTTCCAAGCATGACTCTATAAACTGGAAATGTTCATCAGCAAATATATGAAATTGGTGTTGCTGTCAAGACCGCCATAACTTAGACCAATACCTTGCCAAGACCAGAGGTATCAATGCTCAGACTCTAAGAAAACCATGGTATCGAGACCTAGACCCTACCCAGACGCTACCAAGACCAAGGTTATCAATACCAAAACCCTAAGAAAACGAAGGGTATCGAGACCAAAACACTATCAAGATGAGGGGTATCGACGGCAAGATCCTACCAAGACTGGGGGTGTCGAGACCAAGACCCTTCCAAATGGGACCAAGACGTCAAGACACAAGCATTTGCATGTACTGTCGGAAACAAAAGCTTAATATTGACGTGAGAGGGCTCACTCAGCTCATGAAGACCAGAGATGGAAGAGCGCAGACAGTACTGGCATCAATTGAGGGAAAAATTACTTTTATATACTTTGGTTGAGTTTGAAGAATTCAACCAAAGTATAATAACAATGACGATGTTTCACCAGTAGCAGCTTGGCAGGTTTTTGAACTCTCCTTCGAGACCGTTATGTCCAAGACCAAGGCTAAAGCAGGACGAAAGAGTGTTGAGGCTACGTGTGACAGAACAGTGACAGAATTCACCACTGCTCACACAGTCACATCAGCGCCGAGTCGGATGCTCAGAGTGGAAAACACTGTAGGTCGGAATGTGACGCGCTTCCGTGGGCGCCATGAATCATAAGAATCATATTACCAGAATCGTTATGCAGATTTGCCCGTGGAGTGGCCTATCTATCTCCTCCGTAAGCTGTAATTACTTTTATACATGCAAAGTGCGAATTATTAACATACGTGTAAACACAATAATTAATCACCCGCGTGCGGCGGTGGCGGCGGCTTCAGAACTCTCCGCGACGACGAGCGAGGACGTAAACAGCCAGGCCGATTTGCTTTGCCGCAATGCCGAAGTGATACTCTGCGACGTCTTGTTGATTCATTATTCATACTCGGGGCATTATTATTCCATTGTATGTGGCGCAAAAATGGGATCATTAGCGCTGAATATGAGGATGTGAAAAATGGCCGTGGTGGGACAAAATGTGGTAGATACAGTGGGCGAGGAGAACCCCCCGAACCGGCGGACCCGACTATTAGCGGATAAAGAATGGTAATTTCCCCCTCAAGTAATTAGGATTAGCATAATTCCACAATGCATGAATGATGCACGAGTGATTGATATGTCGATACGGCATCCTAATGAGCCCTTTACCTCCCCTCACCACCCCACCCCCCCTGTTTTCTGCTGGGGACCTTTGTGAGTAGCATAGCCCCCGAGGTGTCATCTACAGTAGCTGCCGTCCTCAGCGACGCTGCGGCGGATACGTGTCGCGACTCTATTTTCAAAACCCAGTCGAGGTTTGTTTATCCTGATCGCTTGCCGTGGCGATCTCCATCCGTCTGCCTCGGCCGGAGCAGGAGAAAGAAACTTCTTCCACACGTTGAGTGTGTACATTGATATATATATATACATATATATATACATGTATATATATAAATATATATATATATATATATATATATATATATATATATATATATATATATATATATATATATATATATATATATATGTATATATATATATATTTATATATACATATGTCAAAATTTATGTATGTCCGTGTCATCTTTTCAGTGTGCTCGCGCCGCCACGTGTGCTAGCGTGTGGCCGCTCTTCATTATCACTCTTAGCGGTCACTTTGAGCTCCTTTCAAGTGATGGCTATCGATTTGATGCTGGTGTCGTTGCGCAGGGCTTCAAAGTGACACCCCCCCTTCCTCCCCCGCCTCCCCACAACCCCACCACCTTCCAACTGGCTGCGCCTTCCCACTTGAGAAAGTCACTGCTGAAGTGGCGGCGCTGAACGCAGCCCGTTGTCTCCTCACATTCCTCTGGCCCCGCCTGAGCGTAGGTGTGTGTCCATAGGTACTGTATGTGTGTGTCACTGGAGTGGGAGAGAGATATGAGGTCTGGAATTGAGAGCTTCTTGACCTCTCATCTCCTCCACCTCTGAATGGGATTTTTTTCTCCCTCTCTCTCTCTCTATCTCTCTCTGTGTCTCTCGCTCAGTGACTTTCTTAAGTCCTGTCCACACGGGAACATTTTTTGGTGGAAACGGCAAAGTATTTAACTGTTACGGCATTTTGTCCATATGGCAACAGCGTTTTGGGTCCCCCGAAACGGTATTTTTTGAAAAAGGGTCCCAGAGTGGGAAAATCTGACAACGCTGTTTCACCCTTGTCACATCGTTGCCGTCTGGACAGTGAAAACGGCTTTTCCTTGTAAAACGATGACGTCATCGCACCGTCACTGTCAGGTGACCAGAAAAAAACAAGGCATGCAAAGCGTTAGCAGCGGTACAAACAACAACGATGGCGGCCAGCGGAGTTGTCTTTGTATCGCAGGCGCTTCAAGATTTGTTGGCAGTGTTACTCCAAAACCTCATAAAAACCTCACACTCACTTTTTTTCCGCTACTCGCCATTTTTGTTTTCTGTGTGTTTAGTGTGTAGCGGAAATGCCCTCTTTCTAAATCGTGGGTCCGGTGGCTGTGTCAGCGTCTGTCAACAGCGCCACGTTTCAGTGTGGCATACGCATTACATGGTTTTCACCCACCGTTCCGTTTCCATCTGCCAGCGCGTGGACGCCACTTTTTTCGACCCCGGGAAAGAAAAAAAAAAACAGCAACGTTCCCGTGTGGACAGGGCCTTAGTGTCAGTGTGACTGTCGAGGTTGTTCTCAGGAAGTGAATAATAACAATTGCAACGTCAATATCGTTTTGTGTATCTCTGTTTTTTTCAACAGCATATCATCGAGGAATGCCATGTTTGTCACACCAAACATTTCAGCGAAATGCTAAAAAGCTCAAAGGCCCTGTGTGTGCGGTTTGGCAACATCTGGTAACTAAAAGCATCTTGCAGCAAAACCAAACCGTGAAACCGTGAAGTCCTCCGAGATGATAAAAACCCGGAGTACATCCGGCATGCAGAGCTCACAAACGCCTCGCTTCACTCTGGTCGCCAAAGGCGCTGAGGCCGCTGACTGTCGTAAAGGTCCGCAGACTAGCTCACGCGTGGCCGTGACTCCTCCGTAACCTCACGCAAAAAAACACTCTGAGCGCTCGGATAAAGACCGGAGCGGCCGCCTCAGCTGCTCCATTAGGGTTCTCTCTCAGAACCAAACAAGCTTTCTAACGGCGCCGTTGCCGGTGGCTAGGCGGTTCAAATTCGTCGTCGGAGAATCGTTTTGCATATGCCGTATCCTCCACAGGGAGTGCTCGCTGAAGGAGCCCGACTGGGTCTATTACCACATGCGGCTGCCGAGTGTCAAATCAGCCCCTCCGAAGAGCTTTTACCCGACCCCGAGTGACCCTCTTCCACACTTTATCTTTCTTTTATACACACCCTCTTCCTCTCCCGTCCGCTCACTTCCTGCTCCATTCGGAGGAGGCTGAATATAGGTCAGCTGTCTCTAAAACCCTCGCGCTGCTAAAAGTTTGATAAGTGCACTCTAGGTGGCAGTGGGCTGAATATTATATCTGCAATTTGGGGGTCCCAAGTTCTGCCATTGGAAGGTTCTAATTATTAAAAGAAGATAGGCCGTTTCCGCCTCCCCCAGGCCCACTTCTATATGCTTCCCTTAATGCGCTCTTTATGTTTAAAGAGGAGGCAATATCCCTTTAGGGTGTTTAATGCTGTTGCCCATCCAAATCACATCAAGAAACAGCATACTCACAGAGAATCTCTCTGCGAGCAGGCTCCTAGTTTGCACTTTATGAGACTTAGCTACAACATGTCGGTCTGCCGCATCCCCCGTTTCCCAAGAGACAAAGGACTGGAAGGAGCAGGGTGCAAAAAAAAAATGAAAAATGAAAAATCAAAGGGAAAACTGCATATGAAATGAGCAGCTATTGCATGAAGGCATTGAAATGAGCCATGTGCATGGTTTCACGGTCGTCACACACTAAAAATAGAAATGGAATAAATACATAGACATACAGCAGAAGGTACACAGACAAAGAACCATTATATTCCAGATTTGACAAACGACATACTGGGCTTTTGCATAGCATAGAATAGATTAGATGTACTTTATTGATTCCACATTGGGAAACTCGGTCCAAAAAATGCTCCAAAACGGAGCTCTGAGGAGCGTTTGAGATTTGATTTGCTCTGATGGTAAGTTGAGAAGTCAACAAAGTTCCCAGCTGAAGGGGATGGCGGCGTCTGGTCTGTTTTTGCAAGCGTTTACAACACGGCCAAATAGAGACGGACCTGAGGTGGCGTCGCACAATGATGCAACCGTCAAAAACCTCGTCTGTGGTTGGACACGGCGAATCGTGCAGCGTCCCTTTGGGGGGGTCACAATAACATTGTCTGAAAAAGCGTCCAGGAAGTTTAATAGCCAGAGCAAACAGGAACACGAACCAGAGGCTCGTCTGTGCCTCGGGTTATAAGAATCCTAGCTTTTCAAAATAAAACAACAAGAAATGAAACAAGAAAGCAAATTGTTGTTTTTTAGAGAGTTCACTGGTGGGCTGGAGACTCTTTGTGCGAAAATATTGATGCAAAGAATTTCTTTAAAAATGTAACCATCAGATTTGGACATAGAAATGTAGAAAAACCATAACATTAACCTACAAAGAGATTTCCTGGAGCTAGCAAAGACGAAGACGTGCCATCTCGTATTCTCATTGCCATTCTTTCAAAAAAAAAAATCAGTGAAACCAAAAAGCTCAGTGCTATTCAGCTAAAAGTTGTTCATTTCTAGCTAAACTATACTGCAGTTGGTACTTCCCACATAACTCAAGACTTGAAAAATCATCCAAAAGAGTTTTTTAGGTACGACAGCGGACACGGTGGTAGCAAAACTGTGTTAGATGGTGACAAATGTTTGGAAAAATGAATAATAATGAGCTAATAAATACACAACGTTGACATATTTATTCACAGTTTTATTTCAGGAACCTTACTGTGTCGATGCAGTGGGAAATGAAAAATAAAGTCCGTAATAAAATGTAGCCCAACCGCCTGGAAGCCTCTAAATTAAAATTACAGTCAGTGTCACTGAAGCTAATTCCCTCCAATTCATCCTCAGTGTGTGCAAGCTTGAAGTTTTGGAAGGAATTCTGATTTCCGTGCTAACAGTGAGGGCAAGGGAAAAATTAATTTGTTGAAAGCAGCCCTCACTCATTAAAACAGCTTTATTATAAAGTGCCCCCTGGTGGTCATGGATTTTTGAAACGCTGAATAACTAAGCAGATTAACAGGTTAAAAAAAAAAGCAATACTCTTAGAAATGTTTCAAACAGTTTATTAACCCCCTCTCCCTCCTCTCCAACACACACACACACACACACACACACACACACGCGCACACACACACACTTTTCAGCCGGGCTCTTCCTCATCAGAGGCCCCGCCCCCTCCGGCCCTGCTGCTGCTCCGCCTGCCCATTAATCAGTCCTCACAGTCGATTTCATTTCTGCCACAGGTTATAATTTTCACATTACTTCAAACTCCTTCGCTGCCATCCAATAGTGGAGTGACCCGACCGAAACCGCACAGTGACACACACACACACACACACACACACACACACCCCTCTAAAGACATAAACATCACGGCGACCGCGCAGGTCAGCTTGGCCACGACTAGACGCCGCCGCCGCATAACCGCGTATTCTCCCCCAATTAGACTTTCCTCCTGAATCTGAGAGCTGCCATCGGCTGCCTTTAATCTGCCACCAAATTTTAATTAACACAGCCGTGACCTCCGTCTACCAGATACATCCCGCCGAGCGGCGGCGATCACAATAACTCATAAATCACGGCCGTCTGCGCTTTTCATTCCCTCCCCGCTTCTTCCTCCCTCGCGGCCCCCGCCGATGAATTTCCAGATGGGGAATGAACGTGAATGTCAGGGGGGAAAACACAGAAGAGCAGAGGAGAGACACGGACCAGGGCGACGGCGGAAAAGGCCACGTTACGGAGGAACCTAATTGAGGCGGTTATGTGCGGAGAGAAACTGCAGCGTCCCCACGTCAGCCTTTGAGAGATTTGTTGGGTGTGTGTGTTGGTGGTGGTGGTGGTGGAGGTGGTGGAGGTGGTGGAGGTGGTGGAGGTGGTGGTGGGGTGGGGAGAGATTATGGTGACTGTGAAATGAGGTTGTGTTAATGTGCCGGCTGTTGAGGGACATGATGTGGACTCGGAAAACTTCACAGTCTGTGAAAAAAAAAGGAAAAAATTGAAAGGCCAAGTGAGTTAAAGCTGCAAAATGACTCACTGACGCTCAGAGGAGCTTCAGTGACACTTGGCCCGACGTGTGTGTGTGTGTGTGTGTGTGTGTGTGTGTGTGTGTCCGTGTGTGCACTCTTTAAAGGTCCCAGCCCACACCTGTTCACACGTCCTCATTCTTCATCCTGTGATCCTGTGGGCCTAAAGTTGACCTTGGGGTTGGCAGTGGGGTGGTTAGGTATGAGTGCCCCTTGTGACATCACAATTGTCACTTTCACTTTCTAGGAATGTCAGCAAATGTTGACGTTTCACTTTCTGAACAGTGCAATGAGACAAATGATAGATGATGATTTTTTTTTTAATTCACTGGTATTTATATGTGGCGATGATGCTCACCGACGGGCTGGAGGCTCATTTTGGTAATCAGCTTTTTGAAATGAGCCACTTTTAAATGTGGACTTTAAGCTCCATTAGAGGAATAATCATATCATCAAGCAAAAAAAAAAAAAAAAAATCTGTTCTATTTTTTGTTGATAGGCGCTCTGCCCCGGTGCTTTTATTTCCGCAGCGTGTTGCCATGTGCGGGACCGTGTCAGCGTGCGTGGGTGCGTGGCGGGGGCGGGGGTGGAGGTGGAGGTGGAGTTGGGCCGAGCGCCGGGGTTTGTTATTACTAAATCGCTCATCCATGCAACTAATTAAGATGCACAGCGTTTCCCCCCCGTGAACGTCAGTGTCGCTAATTATCAAACAATGTAGTGCTCAGGCGATATGAGAAGTGGCAGCCTCTGTAGTCGTGTTACCAACCTATTACCGCCGCAATTACCCACTGCCTGTCACTCTCTCTCTGAGTCATCTGCCTCCCTCTCATCCTTCCTTCCCACCTCCTCCTTCTACATCCTCTTGACTAATTCCCCCCTCTCCTCTCCGCCCTCCTCCTGCAGGTTACGGCTTCGTGGATTTTGACAGTCCAGCTGCAGCGCAGAAGGCCGTGTCGTCCCTCAAAGCCACCGGCGTTCAGGCCCAGATGGCCAAGGTAGGAAGTGTTTAAGAGCACACTTAGCATTCAGTCCCACCCACCACCACCACCACCCCCAGGGCTCCTCCCACAACACTCCACGCCCGAGCCAGTTGTGTCTTAAAAAAGAAAGAACCTTTTTCTCATTTGGCCTCCACACGTGCAGGATCTCTGCTGTGTGTTAGTGTTTGGTGGTTACGCGGGAGGCCCCGCCCCTTTTGCATCGAGCTAACGTAATTGAAACTTGACCAGCTGCCCCCTTCGCCCTCCCCAACACCCCCACCCTCCCCACCATCCCCCTGGTGCGGCCGTCATTAGCCGGCCAAAGTGGAAGCAGATGAGACAAGCTGTTTGGGCCGGAACTAAACGGGCCCCAGTGAGTTTCCCGGCGGTGTCGGATCCACACACACACACACACACACACACACACACACACACACACTCACGGACGCGCATCACTCGGTTTGAACTGGAAGGACAGACGGACGCTGCCTTTACGGAACAAAGGCGGAGTTTCACGTCCCAGATTTTTTATTCCTGTGCTGTTTTAGGAGGCTGCAGAGGCAGAACTGCTGCGTCAAGCCTGCAGGCCAGTGCTGATCACTGATTGGTGCAGCTGCAGTGTGTCTGGATGAGCTTCAACGGTTAACAGCAGGTTTTCAGCCGAGTCTTTCAAGTGGATTCACTCTTGCGACAGACAGACAAGAAGTGTTTTGCCTGAGTGTGTTTATCTCTAGTGTGGCCTGGTTCACTTGTTAGTGTTAGTGTTGTTCACTGCTGGGATAGAATCCAGAAGCTCACCGCGCTACCCTCAGCGCAGGATGGATGGATGAATAAATGGATGGGGGATGGATGGACTGACAGATGGACAGACGGACGGATGGATGGATGGATGATGAATAAATGGATGAATAAATGGATGGGGATGGATGGATGGATGGATGGACGGATGGATGAATGGATGGATGAATAAATGGATGGGGATGGATGGATAGACGGATGATGGATGGATGGATGGATGAATAAATGGATATGGATGGATAGATGGATGGATAGACGGATGGATGGATGAATAAATGGATATGGATGGATAGATGGATGGATGGATGGATAAATGGATGGGAATGGATGGATGGATGGATGGATAAATGGATGGGGATGGATGGATGGATGGATGGGGATGGATGGATGGATGGATGGATGGGGATGGATGGATGGATAAATGGATGGGGATGGATGGATGGATGGTTGGATAAATGGATGGGGATGGATGGATGGATGGATGGATGGATAAATGGATGGGGATGGATGGATGGATGGATGGATAAATGGATGGGGATGGATGGATGGATGGATGGATGGATGGATAAATGGATGGGGATGGATGGATGGTTGGATAGGTGTATGGATATCACAGTGAATGCATTTAAGGCCATCTGACTGAGATTATTGTCCTGTTGTTGTGATTTAATCATGACTCTGGTGGAAATAAAGTCTATAAAACTCCCTTTGTTAAGTATTTTTTTGGAGATCTTCTTATTCAAACGCATATCCGCTCCTCCTCCTGATCGGGACGCAGCACGGCGGCCGGGCTAAAGGCCGACTCTCGCTCCCAGAATATCTAAACAGACGAACACGATGAGCCGATGAATATGGTGATGACGGTAACTCCGAAAGCTCGGTACTGATTTCTTCCCGTCGAGACCGTTCACATTTCATCTGATCCTCCCAGGCCACGCCACCTCCGCTCCCCCCACTTCCTCAACACCCCCACCCCCCAGCCCTCCAGCACCCCACCTCCGCCCTGCCACCCCACCGTGCCCGCCAGCCAAAGGGAGGCCGCGATGAGACGGGCCGCCGAGACGACAGAATCGATGATGGCGATGAAGGCGGCAATTATTTTGATCAAACGGGATGAGAAGTGACAGGAGGAGATGATTCCCGCCGCCGTGCTCAGGTGTGCCATTTCTCAAACGCACCATTTGCTCCTTCTCCTCTCCCCACCGGTGTCCTTCTTCCAATATTTATAAGAGGGCCGGCTCTCGGAATACAGATAAGAAGCCCTCCCTCCCTTTCTCTTCTCTTTCTCTCTCTTTTTTTTTGTTGAACGCCATACTTTGCATCTCTGGCCTTCCCTCCTCCTCCTCCTCCTCCTCCTCCTCTGTTTTCCGTGGAGAGCGTCCGAGTCCCTCAACAAAGGGACTGACCTTTCCTGGCATATTTATTCAAGCGTGCGTGCGCGCCCGAAAAATCGTGCGTCGTTCCATCTATTAGCGCCATTAGCACGTAAATAGCTCGATCCCCTCTTGGCCTGCTGGTGCGGACGGGAAGGAGGCGGCGGCTCCGGCGGCGTTCCCTCCTTTTATCGTTCACGCGAGAGACGTGGAGGAGCAGTTTTCCTTTATGGACTCCGTCTCCTCTGTCTCTTCCACCTCCTCTCCGGTGCGTCTTTACCAGGTACGGCCTTCCTCCCCTCCCTCCTCCCCTCCTCCCTCCTCCCCCCACTCCTTCCACATTCATAACCGCATTTGTATTCACGTCCCTGTCTTTTGCCCCCCCCCCCCTCGCGCCGAATCCGTCCCAACGAGCTCGATTTATTCCCATCAATAATTGACGCCGCGCTGCTTCGTCTCTGCTCACCTGCCAAAGGTGTCTCCGACAGCCTTCCCGCCGCGGTGGAGTGAAAGCGGCCAGGTGCGCGTCGAGGAAGGTGTAAATCAGCGGCGATGAGCCGATACTCCCCTCTCCCCATTCCTCCCCCTCCGCTCCGTCACATATATCTCGACAAAACAAAGTAATAAACGGATCGCGAGTCGGAGCCAGAGGCTTGGAGCTCATTAAATAAAACCGTCACGGTAATCAAGTTGTGCCTCCACCCCTCCCCTCCCTCTCCTTCCCCCGACCTCCCCCACCCCCTCTCCTCCTTCTCCTCTGCATTGCCACCATTAAAACGCTTTTATTGAGGTGCCGTATTTTAAACACAGCTGCGAAACAAACGGAGGCAAATAAAAAAGTGGGGAGAGAGACAAGAGGAGGCACCAGTCGGATCCCTCCGGTGGAGCAGCCCGGCGTCTCCCTCCTCTTGCTCCCCTCGGAATTTTGAAAATACCACGGCAGCGGAGATGAAACATTGACTCGCTTTTTGTCTCGCCCTCCCCGGGGACGGTGACAGCGAGAGGGAGGAGAGGAGCCGTAATTAAGACACCTAAAGGACACTTCCTCCTCCCCTCCCCCACCGCCTGCCTCCCTGTCACTCACCTTCCTGTAGCTCTTAGCTTAGCGCAGGTGCATGCGTGCGTGCGTGTGTGTGTGTGCATGCGTCAGATGGGTCTGCGGGCAAACACGCTTTGTTACATTTGTTAATCTGTGTGTGTCTGTGTGTGTGTGATTGCTTTTAAAAGCATCAACCACTGTAAACCAAACATTACTTAGCTGCTAGTTTCAGTGTTAGCATCTAAGCTCACCTTGCAACGCTTGCGTTGTTAAAAAAAAAATAATAAAAAGGTAATAATCAAGTAACTGCAGCAATTATATGCGATCCAGCTCTTCACTAAACCGAATTAGCGAGTAGGTGAAGAGAAGTTGGTTTAAGTTGAGATAAGTTGAAGTGGCCCAGATTAACTTTAGCTACATTGTTTAAACACACTGGAAATCTTGTAATTACCGCTGCTGAATCTCATTGAACATATTAATCATCCTATCATATAGATGACTCTTTTGTGTTAGTCCCTTATTAAGATTTATTTTCTGCCGCTATAATGTGGGCTGATGCTGTGGAAATGCGCCGATGAAGATCCAGATGTGCTCCTCGGAAGAGGAAGAGTCAGATGCAGAAAGCAGATTTCGCTGCACATCACTGGGTATATTTGACAGTTAAAGCGTCTCAAATCCAGATGGAATCAAACTGAACGTATGTGAGGAAAGAAAAAGAAGAGAAAAAAAACACTTGCTGAGCTAAGAAACCCCCCACCCACCCGAAGCGTTTGCTCTGCATTTCCAGAAGAGAGGATGGCGCTATCTGGCTATCTTTAGATAGCTTAAGTGACTGACACGGGTGCTGAGCATGCAGCAATTTAAAAAAAAACAGAGAGAGAAAGAAAAAAAGACATTTAAAGAAGCTTTAATTCTTCGAATCTGACAGCAGCGGCAGGAACGTCGCAAAACGTGCGGCAGCGTCAGTCAGACGATGATTATGACAACACTATCAAGCAAAAGTCATAATCCACAGTGTGATGATGATGATGATGATGATGATGTAACAGCCAACGGCTGTTTGTGCGACTTAAAGAGATTCTAAACACCAGACACGTCTCCCTTTTTTTTCTCTTCTTTTCTTTCCTTTTTCTTTTTTTCTTACCTCTTCACACTGCAGACTCTATTCTCCGCGTCACTTTGTTCCGGCAGCTTCTCCGGGCTGAGAAAACTGACAGAATGATAACAGGTAAACGGTGCGTTCGAGCGCCGCCGAATGCAAAAAGCTGTCAAGCGGCCGCTGGCCTCGCTCGCTCGCTCGCTCGCTCGCTCGCTCGTCCGTCCGTTGCCGCCGCCTGCCATTTTCCCCTTGAGCCAATCAGACTGAATTATGGGAAGGGCACCCTCGATTGTGGTGTCTGTGTCGGAGGGGTAATTCCAGCTGACAGCTGCTTGCTTTCAGACAACAGCCAGTCTTTATGGAAATCATCCTCCCCCCCTATTCTGGCTGCACTCGGCTCCCGCTGATAACAGCCTGAATAAAAAAAGAAAAAACAAAGCCGTGCTTTGCCTTTTCTTCTTCTTTATTCACTTTTTTTCTTTACTTGGCATACTCGTAGCCAACATATATACAATATCAATATATTCAAATATAAAATATTCACCTATATTTCCACGCATTGGCTGCATGTGTTGCGCTGTGTTTTCCCTTTGAAGGTTAAGGAATTCCCCTCCCAGCCTCTATTTTTAATTCCGACGTGACGTTTTTTACATCAGGAGGAGCGTCGCCTTAGGATTGACCATCCCACTGCGGCATCTGCACTAATGGCACCGCCGGTGGCTTCCCCTTCCTGGTCCTCGTCATCATCCTGCCACAATGGGTGGCTGTTTGAATACAGTGTCAGTTGGAGGTTTGCAAGACGGATGAGCCAGATTTAATGTTTGAATACGGAGAAATACGACCGTCACGTTAAGTTTTGATGGAATGGAAATGTCCAGAATGAAACCTCTAGGCCGATACCAAATAGCCCAAACTAACCCATACCAAAGTCAATATCATATATACACTGATACCAATACCTATATCATATACATACTAATACTGATATGAACACAAACACCAATACACTACACTACATACTGAATACCAATACTAAACTCCAATAGTGTCCAGCGAGTGTTGGTTCCTCTTTTTTATTTTGACCAAGCCAACATCCATCCTTCTTCTTCTTCTTCTTCTTCTTCTTCTTCTTCTTCTTCTCCTTCTTCTTCTTCTTCTTCTTCTTCTTCTTCCACTGATGGGGAGGGGGGAGCGGGTGGGATAGGGTCGTTCCCCGTCAATATCGCATTTAAATTCATGTGAAAAGGCGCTGATCCGCCGCCCCCCGGGTGGTCGGCAGTCAGTCAGCAGTCTTCTCATGATCCTCCGAAGGTGACTCCCTCTGACGTCCCGGGTGACCTCTGGGCGATAATCAAAGGGACGGCTGACAGTGCTGTTGCGCCAGGGGTTTGCTGACAGCAGCGACTAGCCCCGGCTGCCGACCACCAGCCCCCTTCACCCCCACCCCCCTGCCAGCCCACCGGGTTAAATCTGGACTGGGTTGGGGGGGGGGGGGGGGGGGGGGGGGGCGTTTGGGGCAGCAGGTGCCTCCAGCCTGGATGGCTGAAGCCTGTTTGGCCTCTGACACTCGCTGCTCCGTTGTGCGCATGATGAAAGGGCGCCCTCGTGATTATATGCCGCCCCCCCCCCACACACACACACACACACACGCACACAGGCACACAGTTTGTCTTTGATGATTTTATTTCTCCACGTTTGAGTGCCGGAAACCAAAGTCGACGCTGCGCTCCAGCCAGATCAGGTGATACATCGTCTGTCTCTGTCGCAGAGGGGGGATTTGAAAAGGAAAAATATGAGCAAAAGTTGAAAGCAGGTCAGCTCTTCACATCGCATTTCCATCACAAAATGAGGTGTGTGGGGAAAGAGGGAAAGATGGGGGGTTCACTGGGTGATGTTTTATCAGAAGTGATACGGCATTGAGCTGAATGCACGAGATAGTTGATCCTTGGCAGGCGTGAAGTGTTTCTTCTGTTTTGTCTCTTACTCTGACAGAATATAAAACTATGGACGGTTGGCGTCGTGCTGAGTCCCTCTGGTTTACACACAGCATTCTGACTGAAAGAGGGGTCTTTTTGTGAGCGCGCAGTATAAGAAAAGGCGGTCGATTTCTTTATTCTGTTGCTCGACTTTTTGGAAATTTGCACGCAAAAACACACAGCATTGACTTCCATCATGTGAAAGGTCCAACCAAGGAACAGTTTAGCAGCAAGTCAAAGGGTGCCTGCAAACAGAGGGCTATCCTGTTTTCAGTAGGCATAAAGATATTATAATGGGCACAAAATGGGACTTTTCCTCAAAGTCAAAACTCACAACAAGCTTAAAAATGAAGCACAGAAATGACACTTATACATATTTATTCTTTAGTTTTAACTGCATTAAAAGATGCATTGAGACAGAAAGAATTCTGAAATATCTGCAGTGCAGCGAGATAATCCGACTCGTAAAAAGCTAGCTCTTGCCAGCGTGTCATTTTTCTCTCTCGCTCTCTCGCTCTCCCTCCTCGTGCAGCAGCAGAAGTGATAGTTTTGAAGGGCAAAGCCAGCGAGAGTGAGACGGACCATCTGACGAGCGCTGGCTCCGGAGCACCTCCGCTGGCATCCACTGTCTTTGCCGTCTAATTACGCTTCAATCATCCGCCGGAGCGCTGCGTGCGGTAAATTATTTCGCCAAGCGCCGCGGAGACGTGCCGAGGCGAGGGGTGCGTGTGTGCGTGTGTGTGTGTGTGTGTGTGTGTGTAGGGAGGGGGTGGGATGATGAGGGGTATTGAGCGAGTACGCCAACAAGCGAGACACGAAGACGAAAGAGTGGAACTCAGCTAGAGCTGAAGCGAAAATGGGAGATAAGCAAAAACATGAAAAGGAAGAGTGGGGAATGTAAAGAGGAGGGGGGAGGTGGTGGTGGTGGCTGCCCGGGGTGGGGTGGGGTGGGGTGGGGGGAATACTTTAAGGCGGGCCAGCGGGTGTGTTTGCCCAGGCGGGCATCTCGGTACCAGAGGAAGAGTGAGAAAAATAAAAGTACTGAGGGATACGACCCTGCTGATTGATGGCGACCGGCTCCCGCTAGCTGAACATTTGGCGAGTGCAGCGTGCTAACAACCCCACTCAGCTACTGGTCTGTTTTTTTCCTTTATTGGTTCCCTCCCTCATTGTGAAAAAAGGATGCCTAATTGCCAGCAGAGTGTGGAGAGCTTGTGTTCTTTTTTTTTTCTTTTTTTTTACGTTTGTCACCTTCAGAAAAAAAAAAAAGAAATAAAAAAATTGTTGCCAAGTGTCCTTGTGTCGCAGCGAGCATGCGTTCCTCGCCGCCGCTTTGAAGCTAACACAAATATGGGCCTCCTTCCTCCCCCAGGTCGGGTAATGGCCACACTGTGCTCTTATTAGAATCTCTTTGATGTGGCAACTGTGCCAGCCTGCTAGCCGCCGCCGCCGCCGCCAACTGGTCCGGCTCAATTAGCGCCTCCGCTAGCCCATTTAGGAGAAGCTAGCCTCTAAAGTTCAGATTGATCTTCACGGTTCTATTTCACTGTTGTGTTGACTGTTGATCATCTCAAACCTATTTATTCTGTCAATATTTAGGTTTAGTAGAAATGTGATCCGGTCCCCATTGTGTCATTGTTTCCTCCACACACTTTTCTGCACTAAAAGTTAAAAAGAATAAAATGTCCAAATTGAGCGGCACAAACTTTATTTATTTCAGGCAAAGCTGCTGTGACTGAGTGCTGGTGCAATATAATATCATTAATATCATTATTGTCAGTCCATCCCTCGCAGCCTGCACAGAGAAATGCTGCTTATGTACCGTCTCCCACATTCTCTCACCTCCCTCATATATATTTTTTCTCCTCTCCAGCATGTTTCACCTTTCACCTCTCTGCGCTGGTGCGAGTCTCCGTGTATCAGCCACAACATTTTTGTGCTGTCTCTGCTTAGTTCGACCCTCCCCAAGCCTCGCGCCAATCCGTTTTTCTTTGCACGCTCAACCTGCCGAGCCCACATTCCCATCTGCAGCCGCCCTGCATAGATCACATTGAACAGTGACTCTCCGCTGCAGTTATGTGGGAGTCTACGGAGCCGACGGAGCGGAAATTAAAATTCTGAAGTCTGGAGTGTTTTTTTAATCCTACGACAAAAAAAAAAGAAAAAACAGCAAAACAAACTTGAATCCCGGTGCGAGTGATGAGAAGGTCTCATTGCCACAGGCACTCCTCCAAAACAAACCTCTGGGTTGCACCTCGGGGGTGTGGCCAATGCTCATTGGCTCAGCCGCCACTCGGCTACTCGCCGTTGGAATCAGCGCGAGTCGTCGATAAATCAGAATTTGATCCGCAGCGGTTTTCATCCTGTGGCTGAGCGACACACAGCAGCTTAAACCAAACTGACAAGTATCACTCTTGGAGGCTGGCGACTTCTAATCCCACCGAGTCCAGACCATCAACCCCACCCCCTCCACCCAGTGTCAACCCCCCAAACCCCCCAACCCCTCCTCCCTGACACATCCTGCCTTGGAGAGCCATGTTAAATTACTCCGACTGTTTCCATTTCCAGCGGCTTCAATCATATGTGAGCGCCGGGCAGGCGGGCAGGCGGGCGGGTGCGGTAGGGCCGCGCTGTGATGAACCAGCCGGCTGACAGCCGCACGGCCCCTCATTCATACTAATGAGGAGGAGAGCCGCCGCAGCAACACGTCCCCCTTTCATCCATTCATCTCGGTGACACCGTTGTCATGGATCCGCGTGTGTGTGCGTATGTACGTAAGTGTGTGTGCGCGTGTGTGTGTGTGTGCGTGTGGGTGTGGGAGGGAGGGAAAGAGACTCTGGACTCAAGATAATAGGAGCAGCTTTGAAAACATAGCGGCAAATATATCAAATTATCAAACAATCGTGGTGGGAGGAAAATATTTCTTGGAGCCGTGGAGTTTTTTTCCTTCTTTCTTTCTTTTAGATGTTGCAGTAATGTTCACACACATTTTTTTTTTTTTTGCTCTGGTAAAAAAAGAATGATGTAGGGGGTTTGAAAAATAACAGAAAACGCCGACCTGACCTTTCTTCCTCCTCGGAGAGACCAAAGTCGGGATCTCAGGCGTCGTCTCACAAAGTCAAGGTCAGCGCTGGTTTATCTGGGCTCGGAGAGGCGGAGCCTGATCTCCGGAGACCTCCGGGGTCCTGGTTTGACACAGGGGAGGAGAGGAGAACGACACATGTGAGCCCACAAAGCAACATTTTTTCCTTCCCTCCAAGGTTGCCTGGACAGGATGAAATATGGACCCAGCGGTTCTGATTTGGCAGTTTCAGACAAGCAGCAGCTTTGTCTCCGGCCATTGTCCACTGTGGGTCTTGTTGATGAAGACGTCGACTGTTGCCACGACTCATTGTCAACTTTTCAGACACTGCTTGAAGATGCAGAACGGAAAAGATTGAAGATGAAGGTGAAAGGTTGTGTCTAGAAATGTTGTGGTAAATTCATGCGTTTAAATTGCTTTGGCATTGTTTGGCAAATGGTATCTGTTTGAAAAGGTGCTGATTGTGGAAGCGGGATGATTTAGATTTTTACGACCACACTTCATTACAATTTATGCAGGATATGAAGCTCATAAGAAGAAGAAGAGTAGCTTTATTGGATAAAATAAAAAGGTTGGTGTGCACTTAAATGCAACACCTGCTCGGAAAGCACACCCTTGCAGACAGCGGCGGACACCAAGCGAGTCCAAATGCTGGAAATCTTCCAATTTTCACAAAGTTCCGCCGGCTTGAATGGCGCCCCCACCAGGTCTGTTCTCTTTTCACAGTCATTTGGACGTCTTCGGCTGCTGTGTGTTTTCGACGCTTCAGCCTGTTATGCAAATTTACCCTCCTTTCTTTTTTTTCCTTTTTTTATACCACCGCACGTTTATTTATATCCACACTTCTGTCTAGAAGTCTCCAAATCTTCCTCTGCTCCCCTTCATGTCTCCCAGCATCACTGTCAATATTGTATCTGCACGCGGCGCCATGATGTGTGTCGTTAGCGCGACAAACACTGCTTTTTTTTAGTTTTTTTTTGTTTTTTTGGTTGCGGTGCTTCTGTTATCTCCGTGTTTCTTTGTTGCTTCGCCGCCGTTCCTCCTTCTCTCCGCCTCTAAACGCTGTTATCCCGTTGTCTCCTTCGCTTACCGCACCTTTGATGTTTGGCCCCACCGGCGCCGCCAACGACGCATTGTTGTTTTCCTCCGCCGCCGCTATCGCCCGCTCCTCTCCTTCTTCTCCTGCTCCTTCTTCCGTGTTGTGCGAGGGGCGGGGGGGAGTGGGAGCGGCGGTTATCTGGCTGCTGCCATCTCAGGTTTTATCTCCTGCATTATCTCGCCGGTTATCTCGCCGCTGTCTTTGCCGCCGTTATCGCGCGCTGCGATCGAGGTGGCGACCTCCCGCCGCTGCGACGGCTCCCAGGAACGGCGGCTTTCAACCTCCTCCCGCTGTCAGGGAAGAACATGAGCATAGACTTTTGAAGCTTTTTCTTTTTCAAAGTTTTTGCTCGTTTCACTTGAACGCACCTGTTTTGTGTGTTTGTGTGTACGTGTCAAACACGCCGCCCTTCCGTCTCTGTGATTTTCGCGTCCGTGCGTCTTCCCGCTTCGACGCGACCCCGCAGCAGATGGCGGCCGTCCTTGGTGCCGCCGCGAGGAAGTTGAAACGGAGTGCAGCGGGGGAGAGGGAGGAGAGGGCTGCTGGGGAGGTAGCAGGGATGTGATTAGCATCAAACCTTGCTCTCGGTGGAAAAGTGGGAGCATCCATCCGCTTCCTCGCCTCCCGCTTGTTTTTTTTTGCGTGACACGGATACAGAAACGTCTCCCGGGCTCATTTGTTGGGCAGGAAGCCTTTTGGAACGGATCCGTGTTGAAGTCAGCAGTCAAATGGAATCAGCAGCTCCTCTTTTATTTTTTTTCACCTCCTCCACCCCCCCGTCCCCCGTGTGTAAAACGTGAACCCTAGGCTGCTCTCCTAATACCTCCTCCCTTCACTTCACTTCCGTCTCTTTCAATCTTTTTGACATTTTGATCTTTCTTTGGAGGAGACCAGCCCACCTCTGCTGCTCCTCTCACCAGGATAGAGAAGAGAAATGTCTTCTCCATGTGTTGTCATCACAGTGAGTGCCTATTTTTTCGGTGCACGCCACGGCAACCGCCGCCGCAGCAGGGGTCGGCACGGCGTTGGTTCTCCTCGTCGCTGTCAGAGAGGGGGTGGGTGGGGGGGGGGGGTTCCGCCGTGTTGAATGATGATCGGCCCCTGCGAGCGGACAGATTAGTTTAGCGCAGGTCAGCCTGCAGTTCACTGACTGACTTCACCTCGGTTTGAACCGGCCACGCTCGGCGAAACGCTCCAACGTCGGGAGGAAGTTTACGTCTCCCCTCGGATTCCACCGGAATGCCGCAAAGTGCACTGCAGAGCGACAAACTTCAGTTTTCGTTGATCTCTCGCCACTTCCGCTGCATCCAGCGGGCTTTTTTTTTTCTTTCTTCTTTTCTTTTTTGAGGAGATCCGATCGGCACAAAGAGGAAATCAAACAGCGTCTGGTAAATTTCAAAATGCTCTAAGAAGCTTTGGAGCGCAGACATGTAGCCTTCCAGCTTCTTCCTAAACGTTTTTACCTTGAGAGATAAAATACAAATACTCAATTCGGCTCAATTCTACACTTTCACCAGGCCCAACTGTGGCAACATTCAACACGGTCCAAATAAAAAAACAGCAGTCGTACTGACGTAAACAGCCAAGGTTTTGCACATTAAGCACTGGCTTTGTGAGCTCCAACTCCTCCAATGATCGTGCGGTTTTCCCAGGAAAAAAGACGAGGATTGGTAATTAACGGGAGGTCATGTGATACGGCTGGGAAAAGTTGTTTTTGACATATAGTTGGTCCTGGGAAAGTCGTTTAATGGGGAAAATCGAAAAACTGCCTTGACAACTGTTTTTTCACCACTTTTGAAAGCTGTTATTTTAAAGTTTTTTTTTGCTCCCAGATGGAAATAAATTGTCCAGTCACTGCCACCATTGTGTGTAACAGTCCTGCAATGAATCACAGTTACCTGACGAAGCTCGCGGAACATTTTCCTGGCTTCATTTAATGCTAACTAGTGCCGCGCTCGTCTCCCTCCGCCTCGGCCTGATGCTTCACGCGTTTGTTTTAAATGAATTAACCAAATCCCTAATTGACTGGAATCCTACATATTTCACCATTGTGCTAATCAAATTTGTTTCGCTTTCATCCACTTCGAATTAAAGCCGCCGCGCTGCCGCTTCACTTTGTTTTGTTGCTTTTTTCCCTCCCCCTCCTCGTTTATCTCCTAATTTCAAATCTCCACGTTTGAAGTCCGACCGTCGGCGCGGAAAATGAAAATGTAAATTCCCCACGATAGCCTGCGACGGTGTTAATCCCTCTGTGTCGTTTACAGTCCAACGTCATTTGTCTCCCTCAGTGATAAAGGCAGGTTTTTTTTTATTTTTAACATCATTATTATTATGGGATAGCCTTTATTTTATTTCATTGGGAGCCAGTCATTTGCCAAAATCCATAAAATGGTCATTAAGAAGTCAGAATCTCCTCCAGTGTCTTTTTCTTTATTTACAGTCTGAAGAGGAAAAAAAAGAAAACAGTTTCATGGTAATTCCAACAAATATCGATCCAGCGCCTCGTTTCTTCCTAACAGATAATGAGGCCAATGAGACAGCAGTGGTCTCCGGCCAAAGTGTCCAGGCAAAGCGACGCTTTTTCTTTTTCTTTCAAATTTGGTTGTCTGAGACTTGGGAGTGAAGCAACTTCTCCCAGCGCTTTACACTGCACCTCAGAAATGCTGACAGCCGGACTTGTTGTTGTAGGTGTGAAGGACACGGAGGGGGGAGAGGAGGAGGAGGAGATGAGAGGAAGGCAGGTGGTGTGGTGGGGGAGGAGGGGCAGTGGGGGGGTTCGGCCCCAAATTGAATCATCGCCCAATCAACTCATAACGTGAGTAATTCAAGGCTTACATCGGCCAGCCCTAATCTGATTGGCCCCCGTGCATTAGAGACTCAGAGGCTCTCTGCTCTCTGGTGGTGGAGGGCGGGGCCCCGGGAGGACGAGGCGCCTGCAGACGTGACGGAAGTCGCAGCAGGTGGAAGCGGCAGGAAAAACGACGGTCACGTTCGCCACCTTTTTTTTTTTTTTTCCAATCGCCGACGGTGTGAAGGAGAGGCCCGCAGGAGGAGGAGGAGGTTGAGGAAGAGGAGGGAGGTTCTCTTCGCAGCTCTGCCGCCATCTGTTTCTGTGTGAGGGGCGGGTGCGGCGCCGTTCAGTGGCGCCAGCTCTCCTTCCTTTGCCCAATTACGAGGGAGGATTATGATGTAGCGCCTCTCCTGCCCGCGGGCTCCCTGCTCACATCCGACTCAATGTATCCGAGGTAGAGGAGCTTCATTTGTCCTCTGATTGGCCGAGTCTGGAAGGTCTCGCTGAGGTCAGGTCAACACGTCTATGAATGAGTGAAGGAAACATCTGATTGTTTCCGAGGCGTCGATCCCACCTGAGAAATATATATTATGGAATATGCTGAAAACATGTTTTAATGTCAATTGAAAATGAACAAAAGCATTCCAACAAAATCAGTGTCAGGAAATGGATGAAATACAGCTTTTTCATGACTTACTTACTCATCATATCATTTCTTTAAGTTCGGCAGGCCAGATTAGAAAGCTTAACGGGCCGCATATGGCCCCTGGGCCGTAGTTTGCCCATGCCTGCAAGGATGCATCCTGGGAACGCCTGGGCTGAAGGAACGCCCCCACTCTGCTGCTCTGACTTTACCACATGTATTGAGCGTGATTCTAACACATTGAGGTGGATGCCACCAACATTTGGGCGGAAACTCAGTTTTTATTCCATTTTAGTTCCTGAAAATGCCAAACTTAATTTGTTTGATTAGGAATAATGAAGGTCAAAGGTCAACTTTATTATCCCTGCGGGGCAATTTGCTGTTGATGAAGCTTCCCTGGGTGGAAGTGCACAAAAATCTCCCGAACCTCAGCGGATCAACACCAGTCACTCCTCTGCTTCCACTGGGTTTGGCCTCCAGTTTTAAAACCAGGACCTCGGCATCAGGACTGTGTGTGTAGCTTTGGGCCGCTGCTCTGAGGCCAGCGGAGGCGGCCCGCTGTGACTGGTGGGGGGGTTGGAAGCGACTCTGACACCTGCGAAAACAGGGCTGGAAGGGGCTGCAAACGGGAAGCGCAGCGGGCTCGGCGCCATCGGGTGGCATCAGGAGCGCTGGGCCTCACTTTCAGCACGGCGGGGACATGGACAGAGGGGGGCCGATCTGCATGTGGGGGGGTTCGCCCCACCCCTCCTCCTCCGCCTCCTCTTCCGCTAACGCAGACACACTCCGACTTGTCCCCGCGGGCGGAGATCTGCATTGTCGAAACAGCTGCCAAGGGAACAGCTTGCCGAGGAGAGGAGGGGGGAGGAGGTGTGTGTGTGGGGGGGTGGAGGGTGAAAGAAGGGAGAGCAGTGGGGAAGGCGGCAGGGGTGGGGGGAGGAGGGGTAATCATCTTTTTTTTTTTTTGGGGGGGGGGGGGGGGGGGGGGGATGCTGGCTGTCCATCCGCTTGCCAAGAGTTAGTTTGTGTTGTGGCTCTTTTTATATTTATTATTATTATATTTCTGGCCCTTTGCACTGCGGCACCCGCCTCCCTCCACCAGCCTCACACCCCCTCCCTGCTGGATTAATTTGACAATGTGTGTGTGTGTGTGTGTGTTAAATCGTAAAGTGACAGCAACGACAGCCAACAACAGAAATTAAAAAAAGAGGTTTTCAATCGTTTGTTTCTGTCTTGTTTGCGGGCTCTGGGCGGGACTTTTTGTTTCACTGCCATTCCAGCCATATGCTTGTTAGTGGGTGACAGTCGAGCCTTCCCAAGAAAGAAAAATGTTGTCACCACAGCAAGGATATCTAAATGAGCAATCACCCTACTTTTTTTTTTTTCCTAGCCTGCTGGCAGTCGCTTCTCCCGATGTAGTTTTCACTCCCAGGAAACGATGATTAGCTAAAGTTTTGGCGCCAACACGGCCGCGGTCCGAGCGAGCGGACGCGAGACTCCGCCTCCCTGTAATGGAGCACGTCAGCTCCGCGAGGAGGTGACAGGTTGGACAGAGTCGCCCGTTAACACGTCGACCTCCGCGTGACCTCGTCACATCAAGCAGACGGCCCTTCTCATCAGGCTGTCAATCAAATGAGGGGAGCGCGAGCTGCCGATGCCACCGCGGAGCCTCCAACGCCTGAGAACATTGAAGAGGAATTTGATTTTAGCCACTGCTGTGCATTGCTGACTTTCATTTTTTCATCGACTCGGTCGGCTTCACGATTCATTAGATTCATGACAAAAGCCAATAAGACATGAAGCCAAAATGCAATATATTACAGTGACATTTTTTTTCAGTTCTGTCCGACAGTTGGGCAGATTAATTGGGATATGTTATGTTGCACTGACCTGGTGAAGGACACAATTTTCAATCTGTTGAATCAGCTCAACCACACACCTCACCCGTCGCAACGGAAATTCCCAGTTTGTGCCGTTGGAATTGCTTTTTTTTTCCAATCCTTCCGTTGCGTTCCTTGAGTGTGGGAAGGAGTTAAACGGAGGAAAATCCGCCAGTTAAACCCGTGCGAAGGCTCCATTCATCTTCAGAAGGACGGAGAGCAGGGAAGCACCTCCGGTGTCCTTCCACGTTCCAACGCCCGGCGGTCAGGGAGAGGGTCACCTGACTGGAGGCGGAGCTCCTCGTCACGCCCTCACGCTCCTGCTGGCGGGAGTTCATTTCCCGCCTTCCCGCCGTGTTTTTACCTTTCACCCGCTTCTCCGCTCCGTCGCTTCCTTCCTGCTCGCTCTCACGCTCTCTTTCACTGCTGTGTTAATGGATGCAAATGGGGTTGCGTGTGTAGGTGGGAGAGAGGGAGCTGACATTTACGGCTCTGATTAGAGCGCCGCGGCCCCGCCGCTCCATAATTGATTGCAGCGGCGGACGGCGGCTACACACTCGGCCTTCAGATCGAGGGCGCCGCCGCCGCCGCTGCGTTGCGTCGCTCTTCATCACGTCCCGTTACAGAAAGTCTGCCGGGTTGCAGCACGTCCACGCACGAGCGCTAGAGGATCTCCAGCCGCCTCCATGCATCCATTTGAATAAGAGGGACTTATAATGGATGCCTGCTCCTCCGCCTCAAGGCAAAGTCACTGCGAAGGCCGACTGAAGACGCTGATCCGCCTCCTTGCGGATCGATCAGCGAGCGGCTGCGACCGTTGAACTGGGATAATCCCGGGAAAAATGTGTCGGTGGAGGCCGTCCGGGGGGGTGGGGGTGGGGGGGTATGACGAGGGAAAGGTCAGAGGCAGGGTCATCTTGGGAAGGTCGAACAACCAGAAGGAGCTCGGAGTTTGGGCAGTGGATGCGAGTGGGAGACGAGTTTTCTGCAAGGGTTTGGAAGTGTTGAGCTGTTTTTAGAGCGCTGGAGCCAATTAGAAATTCTTCAGAATTTTGGCAAGATTATTGTTGTAATAGCTACTTACTGTCATTATCACTCATCAAAGGCAACATGGCCATCATGTGAGAACCAGACTGGGAAAACCTGATAGTGATAGTTCAGTTTCCCAAGAGGAAGAACTGAGGATCAATGTATTGTTGCATTTTTACAATGCATCAAATTTCACATTGATTTTGTTTTCTCTCTCTTGAAATGTCCACAAATGTCTCAGTCCAATCAAACTTTAGGAATGCTTTGCGACTTTTGAGCATGAAAAATTGTGTATTCATTGCAGTTTTGATGAATATCCTGCATTCTAATTGACCAAATCAACACAAACACCTGCTCATAGCAGCGTAAAACGTTGTATTTTTTGTATGTTTCTGTTAAACGTATTTTTTTGTTTGAAGTTCAGCACCGCGAAAAGATAAATACACAAACAAAGAAATAAATTAATAAATAAACAAGGGGTCTGCAGGACGTCTGCACGGTGGAATTATGAGGGAGGGAAGTGGAGGAGACGCGACACCGATAAAACTGCAACACTTCCTCAGAGTTGGTCGGCGCCTCTGAGCAGAGCCGAGTGGAGGACCAGCGCTATGGAGCCGCCTGGGTCTCCAGAGACTCTTCAGGTCCAAACCAGGTGGGGGAGGCCTGGGGAGGGATGAGGTGTCAGCGTCCCCGCAGGGAGCTAGAAGAGGCTGAAGGCTCTACCAGCGCAGCCTCCGCCGGGGGATTTGCACTCTCACAGTCCCACGTGGTGACTTGTGGTGACTCACACGTGCCAAACGTCACCTCCTCGGCAGCGTAAACCTGTGTTTTGCGTGCGAGCTTTGTCGGCCGGCGAACACATTTGCATGTGTAGTGGAGCTCTGGCTGATTTGCCTGCATCTCCTCTTCCAGCCGTGCATCTCTGCGGGCCTCCGTGCCCTCTTTACACGCACGCCAACACAAATAGGGCGAGGGCCGTTTTGTGTGTGTGTGTGTGTGTGTGCTGTAATTAACAGGAGTCGTCTCACCCCGAGAGTGTGCTGTGTGCGGAGGAGTCCTCACCGCGGCACTGGGCCAAGCGCTGAGCTGCAACCCCCTTTTTTTCTGCTGACTGCTGCACTTTTCACAAACACAACCTCTCCTAAAAAAAAAAAAAAAAAGAAAGAAAAAAATCCCATTGGCTGGCCAGCGCGAGCGCCACACACACACTGCGGCGCAACAGACTGGGGCTGATGCGTAAATGGGTTGGTTAAAAATAAAGGGATCCTTTAAAATTACCCCGTTCACACAGAAACATGTTGTTGTTGTGATTGTTGTTGTTTGTTGCTCGTCTGGTGTCAGTGTGACATTTACGGATGATTTATGAAGCGGCCTCACTGTAAATTTGTCACGTGATCTGTAGCACGAATGACGGCTCCATCTCATTGAATCTCATCATCTCATCTGTTGAATTTGATTCTGCATGTTTTTTCTCACTATCTTTATATTCCTTTTTTTTTTTTCGTTTTTATGTGAGCACACAAGAAAGGTTGTGAGGTGTGCGATGGCATGAAACACATTTGGAGACGCTGAAGCATGCGTTGTGATACACTCACATTCAGGAGCGTGCACCCAGGGGTGGGGCGGGGGTGTAAAATTATGCCGCGTTAGCTAGCAGCGTCTGCGCTAATGAAGCTCAGCGTCCACCTCGGCTGGTAACTTGCTGACGGCACGGCAGCAGCAGAGGCGCAGGGTGAATACGGAAGCAGGTGCGGCGGCGGCGGCGGCGGCGTTAATGTTATTAGCTGAGGGTCGCGTGCCCACTTCATCGTGTTTGTTCTTGTCCTTGCAGGTAAGAGGGGATTAACACACGGCCGCATATATTAGTTTGACTTCCACCTTGATTCCCCCCAAAGCAGTTTGTCTTAAACTTAAAGGAAGCGTACCGTGCAAAATTCACTCGTGTTTCTGAATAGAATAGTAGTGTCTGTTTATTCAGCAGAGTCTTTGAAATGAGGAAAAATCTGCAGTTTCGCCTTGAAAATAGGTGTGAAACACAGAACTGACAGTCCTGGGAAATGGGAATCAGTATTCATCGAATGTTGAACAGATTTTGCTTTTTCTTTTAACCCGCTGTTTGAGGTCAGCCAGCGGGTGGACGTGCATGTGCACCTGTGACTCTAATTCTGCCACTGTCATTTGTTCAATCCATCCCAGAAAACCTTCACAGTTGGACGGTCGAGCCTGGTTGTGATTTCACCTGTTCCAGTACATCAGTGAGGAGGGACATTAAAAAGAATGCTGTTCTCGACAAAAAGAAATGCGCATAAAATGCTGCAAAGTCTTTTCTTTTCAAGTCTGATAGAATCGTGCCAGCTTTTTTGCGTTTTGCGTCGACTCGGAGAGGTTCCGCTACTTTTTTGAAGCCGGTTTGTGGCGGAATTAAAGGAAACGTGTCAATGGGAGACGAGCGAGCGGCTTCGGCAGGAGCGGGGAAAGCTTCAAAGCCGCCTTGATCACTCGTCCCCCCCACGTAAACACAAGTGGGACACTGTGAGTTTCACTGCTTTCCACTCAAACACATGCACATGCACATGCGTGTCTTGGTTTAGCGTCTCAGCCAAACGGACTCGTGTTTAATAGAAGAAGGAAGGTGAATTCATGCCAGGAGACGTGCAGGTGTGTGTTCCAGGTGTCGCCCTTATCCTCAAGACAACAGTATTCCAAATAAGATGTTTCTAAGGTTGATGAATATTCCATAGTAGTTCCTGTTAGCATGCAGACTCGGCCTCTGATAGTAGCAACTGAGGCTGCGGATTTGTTTGCTTTTATTTTCTCGTTGTAATCAGTTTCCGTCAGGTTTTGTAGCTTTAGCTTCATGTTTTGATGTTTTATTGATTTGCTAGCTCCTCTGCAAAACTCGTCTTGTCATCACATCGTCGCTCCTGTTGTGTGTGCTCCCTCAGTGCGATGCTTTCCATTAAAAAAAAAAAAAAGCCCTTTATGCCGCCCTTTTTTTTTTTTTTTTTTGCAGCCACGTGTGAGACGTGAGCCTGCATTAATGCCGCCGGGGGACCACACAGAGATTTTACACGCAGGACGGCAGCAGCAGCTGAGAGTGGCCCCGCTAGAGTTCAGCGGCAGTGCAGTGAATAGACTAAAAAACTTTTAACGCGTCCTGCAGGTCTTATAAAAAAAAAAAAAAGAAAAAAAAAGCTGTGTGTGGTGGTGCTGAGGACCATCGCAACTGGAGGGCTGTGGCTCGGAGCTGCGTTTTCCAAATGGGCCATTTTACACGACCAAAAAGAAAGAAAGAAAAACAAAATGCAGAGCATCCATCATGAGTTACAAGCTAAAAAGAAATCCTAAAAATGCAGTCTGCTGACATGCACGGCCTCAGAACAGTTGTGATAGTTGGAACGACAGTGGAAAATGTAAATGTTGCCAAAGTTGAGCTGATACACAACTTTGGCTCGGCCCTCAGAGAGGCTGCATTCCATCATAAGGAGGTACACAATCCTGTGCGCGCGCGGGCGCACACACACACACACACACACACACACACACACACACACGCACACACACTTACTCCACATCCCTGGCTACAGTAATTAGTCAGTGCCCTCAGGACTCTGATGGGCTTTTTTTCTGACAAGAGGAAAGGGCAGGGTGACATTTTTGGTCATCAGCGTTCTGCAGCCGCCGCCGCCGCCACGGTGCTGCAAACTTCACACAGTCACCACGTGGGACTGTGAGAGTTCAAATCCCCCGGCGGAGGCTGCGCTGATAGAGCCTTCAGCCTTTTTAGACACAAACACTTTGTGCTTGGATGGTAACGGCTGGTCCCTCCCTCCGGGGACGCTGGCACCTCATCCCTCCCCCACCACTCCAGCCACCCTCCTGGTTTGGACCTGAAGAGTCTCTGGAGACCCGGACGGCTCCCCAGCACCGTCGGCGAAGCGCCGGTCCTCCACTCGCGCCGACCAACTCTGAGCAAGTGTCGCAGGTTTATCGGCGTCACGTCTCCGGAATTTAGTTTTTCGCTCCGTCTGCGAGGACGAGCGAGGAGCGGGCAGCTGCGTTAGGGCCAATTCCAATTCCTCCCTTAACTCCTCAATCTCAACCCTCGCCTTAACCCTCAATCTTTGGCCCTCAATCTTGGCCCTCAAAAATAATTGTCAGGGCTTAGAAATGGGACACCCCTTAAGTGCAGTTATGTCTTCAGACTGTGGGGGGCGGCCTTACGCCAAAGTTACGTCCAGTCTGTCAAGACGACAACGACGAAGAAGAAGGAGAAAAAGAAAAAGACGGCGAAAAAGGAAGAAGTCCTCCTTCGCTACACAACGAGGTACACAAGTAACGTGAAGCCGGGACCGCCGGTCCGGCTGACAAACCTCGTAAAGTAAAAAAAAAATGTTACGGAACAACAATGTCAATAATCCATAAAAAAGTCTTAAACTAGGACAATAAAATGGTTTCGTAATATTTATATCTTTATTAACTAAGAAAATACTTCCATTTGTAGCTCGCTTTTACATTGCGATCTTTTTCGAAGATGTCTTGGCGAAAATACGCAATGCCTTCTGGGCCGGAGAATCTCAATATTGAGGGCGATACAGCTCTTAAACTCGTCCCTCAACTTGACGTTCTTAGAATCGGGACAGCACTTGCACCTCGCGGGAGCGCGCATTTTTGAGATTGAGGGTTGAGATTGAGGGTTCAGGGAGGAATTGGAATTCACCCTTAGTCTGGTGATATCAGCCCTCGGGCTCGTCCTAAAGAAAAAAAAAGTAGGAAGAAGACGAAGTGAAGATTGAAAAGAAAATATTTGATATAAAAGGAGGCAGATGGCGAGATGACCTGCAGCCGCCGCTCGATACTTTCTCAGGGTGGATAAACAGAGTTTTAACAGTCGCTGTTAACTTGAATCACAGTTCTTTTTTTTATTTATTTATATATCTATATTTTACTTTATTTTTTCTGATTTTTTTTTTAAAATGCCACCCTGCCTGGCCTGGCTCACAGTTTTTTCCCCTCTGACTTTTTTGCTTTTTTTCCAAACTTGCTGGACGAGCGGCTGCGCTGCTCCGCGGTGCCAGGCCGGAATGAAGGCTGTCGGCTGAGATTTATTCTCACAGCAGCTTTTGATGGATGAGCCAACCCGATGACTAACTGGCTGCAGACACACACACACACTCACTCACACACACTCACTCACACACTCGCTCCCCGGTCCCATGACCTCATCATCAGCAGGCTGGCAGGGTCTCGACTTTCCGTCATGCCCAACCAATTATTGGGCCTCCATGGCCAGTGCCATCTCACCAGGCTGTGTGTGCGTGTGTGTGCGTGTGTGTGTGCGGCGTTGCACCAGGGTGGCTCAGTTTGTTCGCTCCGCTTCTTTCTCGCATCGCCTCCTGGTTTTCCTGCCGCTCTGCCCTCTCTCTGTCCCAGCGCCGGCCTCTGTGAGAGTAAAACTGCAGAGGCAACCTGTGGACCGGCTTCTGTTCAACCTTCTCAGCCTGTGAAAATAAACCAGGCAACATGTGCAGCAGACAGGTTTGCGAGTGCATCCCATGCAGCTCTTCCAGAGGGGTTGTAGATAACAGGATGTGACCACAGTGTCACTCACACGGTGCTTCAGACTCCATTTAAAAGAAGGAAGTTCGCCCTCTTATGTTGATTTTTCACCATTTCGCCTCTCGACCGGAGAAGGAAGAAGGTTCTAGTGATCTTTTTTCTATCTCACAAGGGTTTCGGAGTTCCACGGGTGCGAGCCGAGGCAGGAATTCCACCCAGTGAGTGTCACAGGCTCGTCTCTTCACACTGCAGTCTGGAAGACGCATCAGTCCAGTTATTACGCCACACAACTGAAGATTTGATCATGTAATAAATGCTAACTAACACTTGCTTCTTGGTGGGAGGCTGTAGGGGGGATAGTTTGGCTAAGTGCCCGGTGTTAACATTGACACTTGCTTTAAAAAAGAAATGGATATTTTCACCCTGGCAAAGTATCAAATTTTGGAATTCCTGCCATCTGTGAAACTCAGGAATGGTCGTATGGATGAGGGAGTGAGCCTCCATCCACGCCGCAGTGAATTATAAATGGATTCAACTTTAAGAGTCCTTCTCAGTCTGTGAAAGAGTCGTATGTATGAGATATCCAATCATATATCTATTTCACCCCCCCGCCGCCATTCAGGTCACGCTGCTTTGTTTGTTCGCCGTGCGCCTCATCGACGGCCGCCTCATCCTCGTGTCGGGGGGACGCCGCAAAGAGGCCATTTCTTTAAATTGCGGTCGGAGAGCCGCGCTCCCGGCCGCGCTAAAAAGGCGCCTCGGCGGCGGCCTCATGAATTCTGATGCGCTCATTTATCAGATTTTCTCCACATTCAATTATCATGTCAAGGTTCTTCTTATCGCTGACCTTGCAGCGACTCTGTTAACAGCGTATCGCCGCCGCCGACGCTGCTGCAGCACCTCCCCTCTCCAACCCCCCGGTCTGCTCCGTGACTTTGGCCTCCCACCAGGATTTATGGACGATTTTAATGATCTCTTGATGCGATTTTGAGACATCTCGGCCGAGCCATTTGCTCGCGCGGATATGAGACCGCAAAACCCCCTCGTTACTTTAATTGTCATCGTTTTCTTTCCTCCGTCGCCGCGTCAACCCTCCGTCCCCTGGATTTTTTTCCCCTCCTCTTCCCTCCTGCCTCCTCTCCCTCCCCTCCCCGCCGCTCTCCTCCGCCCTCACAGCTGGCCACCGTGGCATGGCGTCGAGTGGCAGGTGGGCGGGCCGACCTTGTCCGCACCTGCCTGGTGGGCACCAAGCGGCGCAGCTAATCCAGCCACCGAACGACGTGGCTAATCCAGGTAGCACGTCGGGCATCACTGAATGAAGTGGCCCATTCATGTCAATGGGGTTGCTAGCCTGACGCATGAAGCCAAAAAAAAGGCTAAAGGGTCTGACTGCGCAGTCGGTTACTTCCCATCATGCCTGTGTAACTCACACTGTATCAGCCAATCAGAACGAGCCGAGACACAGCACATAGGAAGCAGTGATGTCACACTGGGAATAATGCTCTTTTTCTGGGGATTTTCTGGCCTTTAATTTTTTTTTTTTTTTCATGACTTCAGAATATGCAGTCGAGAAATGTATCATGAACTGTGTTTCAGGTTGAAGGCGTTCATTTTACAGGTATTCTTTAGAGCAGTCTAAAAGAAAAGTGCTTCTTAGGCCCCATGTGATTTTATTTTTCTTGCAATACCACAGGTGGTCATTGGAAAAGTCACTGTGCCGGCAGCTCGGTAGTACCATGTCCAGTTCCTATAAAACATCCATGCTGTGCCATTTTAATTACCAACACAATGCCTTTTTAATCCTGCTAGCACAGTCAAGTGTTCAGTTACGTGTGAGCGCTGAACGTGGTGCGTTTAGTCCTTTGAAAACGGTCCAGTGACCGAATGTTGACCCTGTGTGGAAGGAGGAAGAGGAGGAGGAGGAGGAGGAGGAGGAGGTGAGCGTCCTTGCTGCTAAATTTGGCCTTTTAAAGGGGATCCTGTGATCTAAACGCACACAGATGGACACCGAGACGGAACCCCAAGTCACACAAAACACTCACACATGTGTCCGTGACAGCCTCAAAAGTGGAAGTTTAAAGGGCCGGAGTGTCTGTGGCAACTCCAGTTGAAAGTGAACCCAAAGTAAACACAGATGGTCAATGGTCCCAGTTCCACCAGTGTCGGCCAGGAAGTGAAGTGAGTGATTCACACACTGGAAAAAAAAAGTTAAGTAAAGCGTTGAGATTTTTTTATTTATTTATTTTTTGTTTTTTCAGTCACCTCGTGACCTCTTGGCTCAGCCGGCCCTGAGGCTTCTGATTGGACTCCTCCCACACACAGGACGCCACGCCTGTTTCTCCGCCATTTTGGCTCCCTGTGTTTTTCATCCGAGCGCTCGGTGACAGAGTGTAATCAAGTCCCGGCCCCCCTCCCCTCACCTCCCCTCTCCTCCCCTCTCCTCCCACACGGGACGCCGGGACGTCTCCCTCTGTCGGCCGCAGGAGATTTGTAGGCTCATCATGTTTTGGTGGAGGCACCTCGTTCCGTGGATGGGCCGCTAGCGGGGAGGAGAATTGGATGCGGATGGGAGGAGATGGTGTCGATGGCGGAGGCAAAGTTATTAAATGCTGTTTTTCCCGAGGCCCCTTGTTTAGTTTGGACAATCCCCACCTGCTGCGGCCGCGTGTCCGTCTCCACGGGGGAAATCAGCCAGTAGATTTATCCTGTTATTCCTGATTGCACTTTTTTTTAAAAGATACATGTACATTTTTTGCCCTCCGAGTGCAGCAATGTGAAATGCGTCACCACTCAGGTGCCTCCATGAAGCATTACTGGGTGGGAAAAGCCAATTTTGAACTGTTGGCTCAGAAAAAAGACTCACTGAGGCTGTTTTCAGGAATCATTCAGGTAGACTCAGTTTATCCAACTGATTCAATTGACCAGAAGTAACTTGATATTCATGAGAAGAATGCGAGTTTGTCATAGTCGTCTTCCTGCTTTTCCTTTGGCCTGGTGTGACCTGAGCGATGGCTGCAAACTGTGGTGGGCGGCTTCGAAGAGCTCGGTGAGGAACCCAGAAGCAAACAAACTGGTCTCTCTGCAACATGTTCTTGCGTGACTCGTTCTGGTTGCGTTTTGGCTCCGCTCGGCGTCAAGTGATCAGAAACAGAGCAAACAGTGTCAAAAGAGCCCGAAACAGCCGGAAACTAGCAACGATGAATCATTATTTATTTTAGTGATTTATTTATTGTTTTTTTTTTGCTCATGCTCTGGAGCAAATCAAGTGAACCAGAGACGTGACGGCTCCCAGTGAGAAGAGCTGCTTTATTGGCAGGCGGCAAACGTGGGAATGACTCTTACGGGGAGGTGTGGGGGTGGTGGGGGGTTTGGGGGTGGGCACAAGTTGTGCCTCCCCCGCCAGTGTGACTTCACACCTGGTCATCTCACAAATATGATGTCTGTGCGTGCATCTTTAAATAAAAAAAAGTAAATAAATAAAAAAATAAATCCTCGCTCTCTCCTTTTTCCATGTGGGGGAGAACGAGTTTGTCCGAGTGACGTCGTGGTGGAAAATACGAAACTTTGGCCGCCGAATCAGAGGCTGCATTTCATGCCGGAGCCTCTTTGCTCAACTTGCCGCTCGCTCGCTTGCTCGCTCACTCACTCACTCGCCGTGCTTCCAGGCATTCGGGCTTGTTTACAGTGGCGCTCGCCAAGTCACCCTAAAAGCCTTCGGGCGTGTCATTAAAACTCTCCCGGAGGGAAACCTCCACATCTCCCCTCCTGGTTTGCGCCGCCAATATAAAGGCAGTGAGTTGCCGGTGGATTGCTGCAGGAGGTGCCGCCTCTGTTTTTTTGTATTTTTGTTTTGATTCTCTATTTGTTGTTTCGGTTTCTTCTCTGCCGGTACGCCGCCGGCCGTCGGGCGGCTTCATTTGCCGACTGTTAATGTGCGCTGTGATGGAAGCGTTGCCATATGGGAGGTGGTGGAGAGGGAGAGGGGAGAAGCAGAATCCAAAGCCTGTCGTCGCTTAAAATCATATGTTTAGTCCCTGAGCATTAGAGAAAGAACATTCACATGGCTGGAATATCAGACGGAGCTAAGCGACAACGAGAGAAAAGAAACATTGAAAAAGGCTTTGTAGGCGCAAGGTAAAAAAAAAAAAAAAAAAAAAAAAAAAAAGGAGGAGGAGAAGAAGAAGCACTTTCTCAAGCAGGAGCTGCAGATGGATGGAGGTCAGGTCCTTCATGGTGGGCCCACAGATGTGGGAGCCCGCCAGACCCGCTGGGTTTATCCAAGGCTTTTCCAGGAAGTATCCAGGAAGCCGCAGGGGTCAGAGAACCTCTGCTAGCTTAGGAGCTGTCAGGATGAGAGGAGCGGAGGAGAAGACGGCAGGCAGGAGAAGTCATTATCTGAGTGGAGGTTCTACCTCCGCCTGCTCCTCCGCTCCATTGACTGCTTTAGAGGCCAAGCTGCTGTCACGAGGCATTTATTCTGGTTTTTATGATATATTTTTTTTTCTCTCTTTATAGTGTTTTTTTCTTTTGTTAATGTTCCTTGACCTGCATGTTGAGCTAAATACCTCACCGACCAAATCCCGCCTCTCCGTCTTGACATTTCTGTGGCCCACAAAAGCTTAAAAAGTAAAAAAAAAAATCTACATCCTGCAATACGCGTTGGTTTTCGCAATGACTGTCATTTTTTGGTATTTTATTCATAAGTGTCATTGAAAACATAACCACGACTAATTCCTGGATGTCCAAGATGAGAAAAAGTGATGCAAAAGGGATAAAAAAAAAAAAAAACATTCTGAGCAAAGTTGATGCAACAACTTGTGTGTGTTGTGTGATTAAATTTGTTGTTGTTATTCACTCAAAAAGTTGTCGAGGTCCTCGAGCTGATGAACTAAAAGGACTGTTGTCACAACAGCTCAACATCAGTTTCCCTCAATGTGTTTTCAGGCAATGCCGGCAAAGGCACAGTAGTGGTTCCGTGAATAAATAATACAGGGACAGTTATTGGACAATAACTTGTGATGATAAAGTCTCAGACTCACAACATGCTGACGTGGAAAAAGCTTTTTTAACAGCCCTGGTTCATTAAACACATCATCATATGACTGGAGGAAAGATGAGTCGTCTCGCCCTCCTGAAAGTTTCACACAGGTGGAAACCTGCGTCTTTACCAGATAAGCACATTGCTGCAACACAGACACACACACACACACACACACCTTCAGAATGCTGTTGTCTGGTTGCTCCCAGCGTCAGTGTCACAGCCTGCAGGCTGATGTTCGCAGCGGGGAGCGGGAGTGATGATGAGGAAGATGGAGGGAGACGGGGGAGGGAGGGACAGAGGAGGAGGGAGGGGGGGCTCATTTCCCCCCTTCCTTTTCTCCCCTCCGACTCCCACCGAGAGGTCACGCAACACAAACAGTGACGCACAAATGTCATTACGCTGCGTACAAAGGGCGGCGGGGGGGAAGCGGCTCCCCAGGTTAATGCACTCGGCATTAATGCACAAGTTGCCTTTGAATCCGAGCAGGTCGATGGATTATTGGTTTTACGTCGGGAAGACTTTTTTTCACATTTTTAAATTCTCCCCCCCCCCCCCAAAACCCTCTCTCGAAAGCAAGCAAGCAGCAACAGCAGCGGCTTGATATCACCCCTGGCGGCATTTAGGAGTCAGTGAGTTCAAAATAATATTTTGCCCAAATAATATGGAAGCTGAGTGGAAGAGGAAAAGAAAAAGAACCAACCCACAGGGTTTTTTTAGACAGCAAACAAGCAGAGGGAAGGAAAAAAAGGCAGCGTTTAACAAAGTTCGCTTCCTCGCCGGCATGTAAACAGAAGGTGAAACCTGGAAGTAATCGTTGGGCTGCGCGGCCAAGAATATGTTCGGCGGTTGTTCCGAAACGAAAAAAAAAAAAAAAAGAAAAGTTCTGCACTGTATAAACACAAAGTTTGATTGTGTTTCTCGTGTCATATTGTTTTCAGCTTGTCTCCACAAAGCCGCCAGAAATCTGTTATTTCAGCCCTAATGCTGTTACTGCGCTCCACCAGCACTATTGCACGTCAGTCCGCCTCACAGCCGCTGTTGCTCCTCGCTTTTCTCTTTGCGTTTTCTCTGCCTTCCCTCAGGTTTTCCTTCCATTTTATTCACGCCCACCCCTCCTTTAGAAAGAAATATATGGACGTGTCTCTGGAGGACGGCTGCAGCAGCAGAGTTGTGTTGTTGCTGCACCAGATTGTGAAACCCTCCGAGGGCTCGGCCCATAAATACAGAACTGATTAGACCTGAACCCGGCTAATAAGCCAGCGCAAGCACTAGCCAAGGCCGATTGGACGCGGGTGAGCAAAAAACAACAACAAAAAAACAACTAGAGCAACACGGAACTGAGGAAACTGAAATTTTCTAGACCGAGAGTGACAAGGTTTTGTTGTAACTGCTAGAAAACCTGGAATCCCGTTGAGAACGACACCGTTTTCTACCTTGAAACTGTGGAAAAATAACCTGAAAATGGTTTCTAGGCTTGTGACTGGTTAGGATGGCAGCCCCTGTGATTGACACAGCGCCCCCGACTGGCCTGGAAGGCCACAGTATCGCATATGTATGCAAGGGAGGGGGGTTTATCCTGCCTGAAAAAAAAAAAAAAAACTCCTGTCACTCTCACTTTTCGAGTCGGACATCTCAGACGGAACCACCTGAGCAGCACCTAGCCGTGCTGCATCGTTTATCTGTCTTTTTTTTTCCTTTCATGTTGGATTCCGACGCTTTTTCATCCCGTACGTAAAACTCCGGAGTGGTTGCGTGTGTGTAGATTAGAAAATGTCAGCGGGGTCTAAATCCACCCGCAGCAGCGAGTCGGTCCTGGATGGTGGGCTGTGTGTGTGTGTGTGTGTGTGTGTGTGTGTGTGTGTGTGTGTGTGTGTGTGTGTGTGGAGGGTGGAGCGGGGTGGGCGGGGAGTATCGCCTCCAGAACTAATCTCTGATTGCCTGCGTTTATCTGGAAGCGCTTCCAGGTGCACACGTGCACACTTGCAAACACACACACACACACATGCGCACACACACACACACGTCATCCAGGGGACAATACAGGAGGCCCTTTATTCCAGCTGGAAGAGGTTGTTTCGCCGTCGCCGCCGCCGCCTGTAATCCTCATCACATCTGACAGACGATTGTCGCCAAAATCTCGGCGCGGCGGCACTAATGATGTTTTATCACACTGCACGTTTCCCCCCATTTTTTTTCTATCATTTTTTTTTCCACGAGATGAAAAACTAAAGGCGGACTTCAGAACAGTCGTGTCAGTTAAAAGCTCGATTGATGTGCCGCCTTCCTCCTCTCTCTCCCCCTCCTCCTCTTCCTCCTCCTCCTCTGTCTCTCTCTTCCTCTCCTCATCGCTCCCTCTCTTTTCAAGATCTTACATTTTCGCTAAAGTCCCCTTCTCTCTGTTATCATTCCACCAGAGGCTCTCAAAAGGAGCTTTGATATTGAAAGCAGGCTTGGCATGAAAGGCGAAGGGGGTTTAGGGGGAATGTAAATGCTGGGGGTCTTTTTTTTTTTTTTAAGGAAGAGATCTTCCAGTTAACGAACACCTTCCCTTCCTCCGCCGCCGACTGCTTTTTTTTTTTTTTCGCCGGTGACAAAATGGAAATGAAACGTGGATCCACGAGTGCTTTTTTTTTGTCATTTGTATGGATTTGGGTCAACTTGGCGCTGATGAAATATTGTGACAGGGGCTGGGAGAAAAACAACATCAAAATTTTAGTGGGAGATTCTATTTTTGTTTGTTCAGTATTTTTTTGCTGTGGATTATTCTGTAAATTGGACAGTTGGCGCAGCATTAAGCCGTCAGGTTTGATATCTAGCGGCTATTTGCTGCCCACCCGCCGACCTTGGCTGTGTTCAGGTTGTAAGAGGGGATTGCAGGATGTGGCCTCCGTCTCATGTTATTACATCATCCGAACCTGCCGTCTTCCTCTTCCTGTCTGCTTTTATCGAATCCCCCTGCGTTTTTTCCCCCTTTGAACTCGCTGCCCATTACGTCCCTCCACGAGGCAGGAAGCACCAGTGATGAGCAACGCAGATCGCTAAACCGATTATGAGTCTTCCGGGATCGATCGCTGAACAGATCTCGATCACATGAATCCTTTGCTGTACGTTTGCATGAGTCAGTACTCACTCTGTTGCCTAAACAAGTGAATCTTTTGAGCTTCCTGTCGCGACCGGCGAGGTGAACTCGACTCAATTCAATCAGCCAGCGCAGGTATGGTTCTGAAGGAAGCTTTGATTCACAGTCCCAAAGAACGTTCGCACGGAGGGTCTGAGGGCCCAAAGGACTCGCTTCACCTGGATCTGGTTCGCATGTAGGGAATTTGATTCAAAGCAGGAGTTAAGCTTAGTGTTTTTGTGTCAGTCGTCCATCGGATACGGCTGGATTTGCAAAACCAGCGAGGTCTGTCGCTAATTAAGGAATTTGTAGGCATGTAGTGAGATGTATTGCGATGTGGCCCATAAGAACAAACAATATTCTTTAGGGTTTTAGCTCTTCCACCACAAGTACCTACATTATAACTCACTTACTTACTACTATTAATCGATTCGCTGTGTTTCTGCTGGCTCGTGCTCTCTCCAGAAAGGAGACCATAAACGGTGCCCGACCAATGAACTGGGAGTGGGGCATCCGTGCACGTCGCCGTAACACCCCCCCACACACACACACACGTGATGTATTGCAGCGCGTTGCAGCGAGTGAGACCGACACGGCCGGAGTCTGATGCTGTCGTCAGCATGTGCTGCTACCAGACGGCGCCCCGCTGCGAGCTTCTGTCAAACTAAAAGTCAGCATCCCGTTGCAAACGCGTACCCCCCCCACCCAGCCACCCCCTCCGGCCCTTCTCGATCCCCCTCGCAGCCTGCCAGTGCGTCCCATCCATCCCAGCCTGCCTCCTCTGCCTCAGCTATCCGCCGCCCACCACCTCCACCGCCAGCACAAAGCGCAGCTTCGTCCTCGTCTGCCCTCTTTCACAGCTCCGGCACCATTTAGCTGTGTACTCATTTTTTTTTTTTTTGGACAAGAATGTGGGTGAGGAGGGGTAGGGGGTGGGTGGAGGGTATGGGGGGGGGGCAAAAAAAAACACAGAAAAAACAAATGTCCGGGAAGGAAAAAAACCTCTGCCATATGCAGCCTTCTTCAAATAGCTGCGCCGCTCGCTAATGAGTCCCTGGAGGGTTGCGCCTCTGCAATCGCTCTCTTCAGACGCCATTACGGACAGCGCGGCTTCAAAGTCGGGCGGGGGGTGGGCTGGAGGGGGGGGGGACTGCTACCTGCCCGGTTAGCTTTATACGTTAGCAAAAGCAGTGCTTTGCTAATGGGACTGAATGGAGCGGACTGGGCAGTGTGGGAGTCTGCTGGAGTCTGTCTGGACTTTTTCTGCTCCGGCCGCTTTGATGTCTCAGTCGATGTCGGCTTTTTACGCAACGTTGCCAACGCAGTGTTTTACTTTTTGACCCCTCCCCCTTTCCTGCTCCGCCTTCCGCCCCCGTCTTTCCATTGTCGACCTCTGCCCCCTTTTCAAAGTCACCGTTTTCACGAGATGAGATGGTTTTTATGGATAATTAAAAAGTCATCATCCCTGCGATGGAGAGATAATACGATAAAGAAAATGACATGCAGGGTAGGGAAAAAAAAAAAACGCCTGTCAAATCTCAGTGACACAGCGATGGCGCCGCTAATTTGCCAAACCAACTCTGGCCAGCGAAGAAAAAAAGAGCACTCGCAGCAAAATGTCAAGCGAACGGAGCCAGTCACCCATCAGGCAGGTTAAATTAATGTTAGGTGGAGTTGCGGCGGTCCCAGCGGTAGCAGCTGTCTGGGTGAGCTTTTCCCTTTCAGGGATCACGGAGCGGGCGAGGGCCCCTCTGATAGCACGCTGTCACCCGCTCACAGCCACGCTGCATCTGGCAGGTGTTGGACCCGCGGGAGCGCCGGCTGCACTCGGCGAGGCTGAGAGCTCCGCCGGAGCTGTCAGTCGGCCGGCCGGCCCGCACACACAACGCCGCCGCTGCCGCCGCACTTTCCACCTCTACAAATCAGATGTAAGACGTGAAAGTCATCGTGCAACCTGCTCCGGCAGCTCTTTGGCTGCAGCAGCCGCAGTCAGATAATGTACACTGGAGCAGGAGGGGAAAAAAACACCTTGTCTGGTCTTATTCCATGGCTGATTCATTTTGTTGGCTCTTTGATTCCTGTCACACCTACTGTATGTGTGTGTGTATATATATATATATGTATATATATATATATATATATGTATATATATATATATATATATATATATATATATGTATATATATATATATATATATATATATATATATATGTATATATATATATATATATATATATATATGTATGTATAGAGATAGATAGATAGATAGATAGATAGATAGATAGATAGATAGATATTAAAACTATCAATAAATAACTTTAATTGCTTCTAGTCTTGTATTTGTCGCAATCAACACAGCGCCCCCGACTGGCCTGGAAGACCACTGTATCGCTTTGCTTTCCTACCCCCACACCTTTTCTCACACTCACCCACTCCTCATCCTCGTCTCTCTTTCGGCAACTTCCTCGTCCAGTTGCCGCTTCTCCCGTCGTAGATATACAGAGCTCACAAACTACTCATAGCCAGACAGGAAGTGTCGACCTTGGCATTGTGAAGTGCTGCTAGCATTACAGGCCAGGCCTGTTCTTGCAAGAGGTTGCTGGGCAGATGCCCAGAGTTGTACTGTCCTCAGACAGGCCATGAAGTGCTGATTCTGTCTGTTATTAGTCAATCATGGAATAGTAGCAATTTTAAAGTGGGAAAAAGTGCTGTTGAGTTCCTTCAAACATAGCTGGTTTCCAAGGAGCCTCGGCCTGTTTGTTGCGAGGCACCAAGTCGCTGTGATTTCGGGCATTTCGGACTTTGTGCTGTGAGGAATGTCGGGCGGAATCTGCTGCGCCCAATGTGTTAACGCTCTCCTCAAAGCACACAGGGCTGACAGGGGGGAAACCAAGATTTAACATCAAATATTTGCTCCCCGCCTCGCTCGCTCGTCTTCCTTCCCTCGCCGTGGTCCGCCATGTATATTTTTTTTTATCCCCCGTCTTAATTTCTTTTAAGTCAGGCAGGCAGGCAGGCAGAAAGGCAGGCAGGCAGGCGAGGATGGTTCTCTCCAACAATAACAGCGCGGCGGAGTGATGATATCCTTGGAAACGCGTTGCAAATCAAAGCCAATACCTTTCCTGCAACAGATCAGCTGACAGCCGGTACCATCCAAAGCTAAAAAAAATCACACACACACAAAAGAAATAAATAAATAAAAGTAGGTTGTTGTTTCACGCTACGGTCGGAGCCTCAGATTTTTTCAATCTGTTCCCTGTTTTGATGGAAGTCAACGCCTTGATTGGCGTCAAAGAGGAATTTCTGGGAAGTGCTGCTGGAGTTTTTGCTCTCCGTCGGCCCGACGGGGTCATCGGCAGCGGTCATCTCCAATTTGCTCAATCTGGCGGCCGCCCTCGCAGGCCAGGGCCCCCGCGCCAACACCGCCACTTTTCACCGGAGGTTTTTTTTTGTGTGTGTTTTTCCACCGCACTGAAGAGGCAATTTCCTTTGTAGCTCAAGTGGCAGTTATCTTTTGCCTTCTTGTTCAATTAGATGGCGGTGGTGGCTGCGGCAGGAGGGGGAGGGGCAGTGGGTGGGGGGGGGGGTGCTCTTGCAGCGTTGCAGCAATACTTCTGGTCAAAATAAAAGCTTTTATTTTTTTATTTCGCCGTGATGTCCTGTCACCTGTCTGCCAGTAAATGATACGTCTTCCTCTTGCTAGCGGCCGGAATTACCTTGTTTTTGACTGAGACTGAGAGGGGACGGGTTGGGGAAGGAGGAATGAGTCTTGTCCGTGTTTGGGGGGGGAAGGGAGGGGGGGTGGTGTGGGATGAAGGCTCATCCTCCACCTGATTCACTCATCCGAGTCCCACCGTGTCACCTCGCACCTGATTAAGCAGTCACTCATTAGACCCGACCTTGGGCCGGGTTGCACCACGGCATTTAATGAAAAGTACAAAAAAGCAATTAACATTCAAACTGTTATTGCGCGCGACGGCGGAAGCAGTTTTTCCCTATATAAACATTTTTTCCTCAAAAATTAAAGTTTGAGGTTTTTTGAGGAAGATTAATATGAAGCAGAGGAGGGAAGAGGAGTGGAGAGGAGAAGAGAAGAGAGGAGCGTTCGCAGGAAGAAAAACAGCAGGCTAGTGGAATTTAATGAGTTGTGTGTGTGTCGGCTGGGGAGTCGGTTAGCGCCACACTAATTACGCTGTGTAGCAAAAACCATGACAAAGGCGGCCAGCGGTCCGGCAGATAAAACAACAGAGGCCGAAGCTCCGCCCCTCGAGTTTTTCCCTCTCGGCTACATCCGCGGCTACCGCACAAAAAACGTTGTCCTTTACGAGTAGTGAGTCAGAGTCGGAGGTTCCTGAATCCGCTAGGACATCCAAAAAACTCTTGAGGATGGGAAGACGTTTTGGATGGTCGGAATTCATTGAAAACGAGCTACCAGCTAGCGCACGCACACCGGAGGCAACATCGCCCCCCTTTGACGAGGAGGGCAACTGCAGCGTTGGATGGTCACAGCACTGGCAGCAGGTGTGTGTGTGTGTGTGTGTGTGTCCTTCCTTTTCTCAAACCCTTCCCACGTCTCCGCCACCACACAGCAACAGCAAAGAGCCGACTGGCCCCCCCCCTCCCCACCGCAGCACCTCATTCTCTTTGCGCCGCTCCGCCAGCAGTCTCTTTGCTTCTGGCGCAGTTTAAATGAAACTTGCCCTCTCACCGATGGATTCTAACCTTTAATATTCCGCCCCCCCCCCCGCCCCTCCCACTCTTGGAAAGTCTGTGTCCAACTTTCATCATGCAATATGAATTGTTATCGGCCCGAGGCTCGGCAGACGCCGCCCGGCTATGAAATGTTTGCCGCGCCTCGCTCTCCCCGAAGCTCCGGGGTCGGTCGCTCGGCAGTGTCGACAGAGATGGAGATGGAATTTCGACTCTTGACTCGTCGCCGTGTATGAAAATGGTGCGGCTGTAATTTGAGTGATTTTTGTGTGTTGCCCGCTCCTGACATCATCTCTTTTCCCGCTGCCAGCGCAACCAGCGCCATCCAGAGTCCGCCAGGCTTTGTGATGTGTTTGCGTGTTTACAGCAGGATCCTTCAAACTTCATTAAGGCAGTGGCGGCGGGACCCTCGCCGCCCCGCACCCCCACACCCCCACCCCCCAGCTCCACTCCGCTAGCCAGTTTTCCTCTGTGCGGGAAAAGAATCCCATTGCCCTCCCGTCTACATTCCCCTCCAATTAAGCTAGCGTCATCTGATTCCAATTACTCTAATTATAGCCGCCAAGGACGGGAATGGGGGATGTGGCAGCGTTGGTGGTGGGGGGGTGTCGAGGAACATGAACACGACCAGCCTTTCACACTGAAAGGGGGACCAGGAATGTGCGTGTAGCAGGGGTCAACTTAATGGCAACCAACCCCAAGAACCACAACAGTAACCAACAACAAAAATAAAGGAGCTTATCAAGGAATCTCGAGGAAATCCCTGCTGTCCAGGGCAGCAGTGGGAAGCAGGACAGCCGCAGACCGTGTGACCACAGCACACACTGTTAACAAGGTCGTGAAAGGTCACAATGGCGCAAAGGTTTTTGGGTCTCGTAAAGAGGCTTCGGCTAACGCGTCTTTCATCAGCTGCTGAAGTTGTGTTGAAAAGAGTTGCCTACGCTTGGCGTCACTGGTGCTGCGGGTCACTGGGATTATTTTTTTTACCACTCACTGACCTGGAGAGGGGTGGGGGGCGCGAGGGTTCCGAGGGTTTGCTGGAGAGCCTTGTTGTGTAATGTCTGGCTGAATCCCTGGAAATCTGTTTCAACATCAACATTTGATTCAGCTGATTGGGATGAAGAAAGACAACTTGAGAATGCACAAGTTGGCAAAAGAAAACAGCGTCTGTGCCACGTCATCGTCTTCAGATGAAATTCCCGAGGTTGACGGCTAAGCCCAGCCAGCAGGGGGCCCACTTTTGTCATCTAAATGACACCAGCTCCTGAAAAATGAAGTTTTCACCTCCTCTTGAGAACGGCGGCATTGACCTGCGGGGGGCGCCGTGTCGGCTGGCAGTGATAAATGACAAAGAGATTGCAGAAATATGCCAAAAACCTCCGGGGACACGTGTGACAGTTAATTATCCGGGGACGTAAAGCAGGTCGTTGGTATGACCTCAGGACCAGAGAGCCGCCCGCTGCTCGCCACTTCCTCCGCTGGCCCGAACTCTCAAAGGTCAAGAGGTCACCGGCTCTCTCTGTTGTCACGTGGAAACTCGTGTGGTCTGCCGAGACGTTGACCTACAAAGTGACGGCCCTCCTCATCAAGCTGTGACCCCACCCCCACCCAAATGTCCAGCCTTCTGGAAACTTTGGTCCTACTGGCCTCCATCGTCTCTCCTCATCTCGTGGGTTCCTCCTCTCTCTTTATAAAATTTGAAGTGAAAATTTTTGACGCTCCCTTTTTTTTCCACAAACTTTCTTTTTGTTCCGCTCAGCATAAAAAAAACCCAAAACAAGGGAAGCAGTGGGAGCGTTCCAAGTTTCTGGCAGAATGGGAGCAATGAGGCCGTGGAACTCCCTGGGACTCCCAGGGTGGGTCGTTAGTTTCCTTCCACTGCGTCATTAGTGTCCATAACAAACACATTATCCCTGCTAAACCAGCCCGAGCCTGAGAATTAGACTGTAACAAGCAGGCGTCCCGCCTTTATAGGTCGTCTCGCCTCTAATGACGCCCTCGCTGAAATGCTCACCGAGGAGCCGTTCCACACTTCTTTACGCTGCCGGGTTTTTTGTTTTTTGCTTCGTTTTTGTTTTTTTGTTTTTAGAATGGGTCGACAGAAGGACTCTGCAGCAGTGAAGGCGCTTTGGAGATTTTTGTCATTTACGTATTCTCAATAATGGGCTTCGTTGATTTCTTCAAAAGGGTCAAATGTGTTAATGGCTGTCTTATTTTTTCAATCAAAGGAAGGTGATCAATCACAGGAAGCGCCGTGATCACCACCTTTCAGAGTGAACACAGTTCATGGTTTGCCATCTGTGTTCACCAGAACATGCGTCTTTGCGCAGCCATGTTGTGTTGTAATTGAAACTCATTGCGTTAGCTCCGCCCGCCAGCCAACCTGAGTGATGTCACAGGGATGTTGATTTGTTCCGAGTGGCTTTTTTGTTGTTGTTTTGCTTTCCTTGCGCGCCACACTTCCATTATTGCTTTTTTATTACCTCGGTTGTCTGCGTTTTCCGTTGAGAAATAATTCTTTAATATATATTTCAATATTTCCGCCTCCGCGAGGTGTTCCTGCCACGGCTCAGACGGATGGCGCTGCACGTGGCTGCGGTGCCCCCCGCCACCCCCCCCGACACCCAGTGAGCGGTGGCACGTTACGGAAATAGGGAAGGAGTCGGGCACCCCCGCTAGTTATTCATGCTGGGAGAACAGCGCGCGCTATTTGCTTTGCGCTACATTCATAAGTGAAAATTGCGTTGTGCCTCGGATGGAGTGCGGCGGGACACAAACCCGCCGTCGCTTCTCATTTGCCTCGCGACAAACGCCACAGCGCTCGGCAAAAAAAAACAAAAACAGCTCAGGCATCCTGTCCACTGTGTTGTTCTTCGTTTCTTTTAATAACGTGTGTCCATTCATCAAACTAGTCCGACCGTGTGCTGTTGAAAGCGATTGTGCTTCTTTTAATGCGCATGAGGCAGTAATGCAGCCGCTGGTCTCTTTAAATTGTTCCGGGCCGGTCGATCAGAAAGAGGCGGAGTTTACGACTGAAACAGGAAGTGAAAATATGACGGTGTAGGTACACTGGCTGTGGATGCTGGAATGCTTACGTTTGCTAACGTTTTATCAGTCCAACTGTCACCGTCTCTTTTCTCCACTAGGTGGCTCCGTCTGAGAGTTTTGAGAGTTTCTTTTTGACACGTCCTTAAAAATAGGAATTTCATCATCTTTTTTTTTGACCTCAGTCACCTTCATGCAACATAATGTTAAATTGTTGTTCTTGTCGTGCAACCTGAGTCTTGCTAGTGCTGAAACCGCTCCCATTGCTATTTAGTGTGAATATTCCTATTTTAAGCACCTTCCCCATGCAGCCATGTAAACTAAATTTTTTTATCACCCACAGCAACTTAATTACTTTCGAAAGGCTTTAAAGAAAATTTCAATTTGTACGATTTCAGGCTCAATGTCAGCGAAACGTTCCGAGTGCCGTGTCCAGTTAGCTTTCCTCCGCACTCTGACCCGGCCACTCGGCCGAGAGCATTCCTCCCGCAGACGCTCTTTCCCCGTGCGGCCGCCGCCTTTTGAAGTCACTTAACATCCTTCGCCACGGCTCGTTTGGCCGACGCACCGTGACGCTAACAGCCACACATGACGGTTTTTACGAGGCGGCGGTGAACCCTGGTGAAGAGCAGCATGCACGGAATGAGCCCCCCGGGCCGCCTCTCCAGAAGCCGCATGTTGGAGACACATGCGAGTTGTTTTTTTCTTTCTTTTTTTTTTTTTTACCAGAAAAGCCGTTCCACACTTTTTCCCCTCTGCTTCTTGCGGCCCGCTCACAGTCTGGATAGCGTGAAGGAATTGTTCGCTGCTTTTTTTTTTTTTGTTTTTCTTACTGCATGGCTGCAGCCGACTCCCGACACATGTGAATTCACAGAAGGCTTCATAGTGCTGTCTCTGCTAATATTTACTCGACGATATATTCTGCCCCGACATCAGTTTGAAGGGTCAAAGACGAGCACTTTGCATTGCTTTTGCGACACGCTGGGCTTTCACAGGTTGCATAAAACCGCTCAGTTGCTTCGGTTTGTGTTGCTAACTGCTGTTAGCCTTGTTGCAGCCATACAGATTTAGCATGGTTTTCCCCCTATTGCTCCGACTTTCCGTGCAGAATAGACAAATGAGACAACTTTGGCAAGTTTTGGCTCTCAGGATAGCGCATTGAATTGAAAACTACAACTAAACAGGCCATGTCAAGTCTGTTTGTTTGTCAGTTTGTTTGACGGAGGTCCTTGGTGTTCTCGACATGAAAAATCACAAACAGTCAGATAATGTTTGCAACTCCAGACGTGATGGCAGCGGGCCGTTTCTTGTCATTCACAGAGAAAAAGAGGAAAAAATAAAAGAGCATCGCGAGAGGGGGAGTGGCGGGAGGGGGGGGGTCATTCCTCAGAGATTCTTTGTCTTTTTGTTTACACTAAAACCGAACAGCTCCAGATCGTTTCCTTTTAATCCCGCCATTCCCCCCCCCCCCTCCCCCCACCCTTCGCCATCCTACGACCAGCGCTCCTTCGCCGCATGATGTCAGCCAGGAGGAATCCAATCTCCGAAATGATATCATGAATGATGCATAGGGTGGAAAAAAAAAATGCATTTACTTTGGCGTCGACACCCGCCAACTGTTGTTGCGTGCGGCGTAATGGAAAAAAATGCGAAGGGTTACGGAGATGAAAATGTGTTATGAAACCCGGGCAAGGCGTGCGGGAGCGTCGTCTAATCTCCAGCTGAGGGAACGGGGAGCGAGAGCCGAGCCGCGGCTTAGAGGGGGAGGGGGGCTGGGGGTTGAAAGAAAAAAAAAAAAACCTTGACTTTTTTTCCACAAAGGGACGATCAATTTGGCCTCGATCGCACCTGAACCTGCCCTCTTGGGCGCCGCAGGTCTCGCAGGTTTCGGCCCCTCCCACTCCCAAGACGGGCGTGGTGCTCGGCCTGTTAATAATGAATGTTTGATATGAGCTCCACATGAAATTTTAATATCTGGAATATTAGCTCACCGAGGGGGGGGACAAAATCAAATCGGGGGGTCGTGATTAAGCGGGCGGAGCCCGAATCGACCCATTTAAATCCACATTAACCCGCCGTCAGGGTGCACGAGCTGTGACATTGATGATGGCCGACATGATTTAACGGATTTACGTCTGTTTTGGCGATGCGAAAGTGTAAAGGAGGGCGTCGCTCTGCGCGGTGGCCAGGCTGTGCCACCAGTATCCATTATGAACAAAGATGATGTCAAAATGGATATAAAATTGGGAAAAAACAAATCCCTGAACCCTCCACATGTGACGCGTGACTGGAGCAGCTTCCACTTTCCTTCCTTTTCCTGCCGTCGGTCCCTAATAGACCCTCAGCTCAACACACACGGATGTAGTTGTTCTTTAAAGAGCCGCTTGCTGCTGCTGGATGAATATTGCACATAATAAGGCCTCGGCTTCCAGAGTCAAAACAAAGCTTTTCTTTTTTTTTTTCTCCTCCTCCGCGCACAGCATCCATCATCTCGCTTTAATACCAGGAAGCTAAAGGAAAATGTAAAAGAAATCTGTTCCCAATAAGCAGCGGCCAGGACGACGTGGGTGCGTGTCGCCGTGTGATTGAATGAGCGCCGCTCCCCCGACGGCAAACTAAACACCTCGGCGCCTCAGGGCGGCCGGGACGCACTCGCTTGTCATTGGATCGGATCAGATCGCACTCGCGGGAGGAATTCTGCCCCGCCGCGGAATAATATGATGCATTAAGCCGCACGCCGCCACCACGTACGGTGATTTAGGACGAGTGTTATTTAATCAGGGGGCCAAATGTTGCACGAGCACAGTGAGCTGAACAATTTCGCTATCTAACTTTCATCTTTTGCTAATTTTAAATAAAAAATAAACGTAAACAACATATATGCAAAACAAACTTTGTGCTCTGTGTGTATAAAAAAAGACGGTGAAAACAAACTTTAAATTGCTTTTTTCCCTGTTTTTGAAATTAGAGGCCAATTAATGAGGTTAAACAGCAGCTACGTGCAGGAAATAGCGATCAGCTGAGCAGGAAGCAGGAAGAGGAAGCAGCTTTTAGGAAATATTTTCCAGGGGAAAAAAAGCTTTATAAAGCTCCTCTCAGGGAAAATGAAACTTTATTATTTCTTCTTCTTTTTTTCTTTTTTTTAATAAACAACAGAAGAAAACCCTGTCATGTGACACTTAATTGCTTCCCACTTCTTCTTCTTCTTCTTCTTCTTCTTCTTCTTCTTCTTCTTCTTCTTCTTCTTCTCCTGCTGCTGCTTCTGTAGTGCAGCAGGATGAGAATTCACCTGGTGCTGCGTCTGCCTTCCTCCAGTATGGCCAGAATTTACCGTCCCCTTCCTCTGGGATCACACTCTCACCTGAAGCTGTGCAGAAGCGGCTAATTGCAGTGACGCTGGCCGGGAGGAAAAAAAAAAAGGGATTACAATTTGCAGGGAAATCATTTGATGTCGGGCTTCCAGAATCGCTGACAATTAAACGTGATCAAAAGCTGCTGCCAGTAGTGATTTATTTATTTGGTGGCAGCAGCAACCCCAACAAGGGTCGCGGCGAAAACAGCGTCCGCGCTCAACGCTTTCAAATCTGGAATCCCTCACAGAAGACGAGACCTCCTGCATTTTTCTTTTCCGGAAGGAGACGAAGAGCGCGTGATGGCGGCGGGTCGCGCCACCGCCTTTGCCGTCTCGACGCATTTGTAGGAATTTGTGTCAGATTGTTAGCGGTGGGTTGAAAGTTTTGATTTTCCACCAGCTGTCTGCCGGATCAGACAGTTTTAACATGCATCTCTATCCCCCACCCTCCTCTGCCCCTCCCCCTCCTCGCCTCTGCAGCAGTGATGGGTGAATACACATCTTGTTTTCGTCGGGGGGGGGGGCACTTTTCCCAGATCTGATCCCCTGCCAAGTCAGAACGAGAATAAGAAGCCTATGTATTGTCATCGTAAAAAAGAAAAAAAAAAGAAAGCATACAATGCAATTCGAGACGCAAGTCCTGCTCGGTGTTTTTAAAGAATGTTTAAATTCCATAACATTGAAATAATACGTCTGGTGCAGCTGCAAGACTCTGAGACAGCTCTCGATATTGCGGCAGAAACCGGCTCGCCGGCGATGTTGGAGAATCGCGTCTCACTAAGACGGCGGGAGGCTCCCGACGACGGCCTCCAATAAAGAGGAGCGGAGAGAGAGAGAGAGAGAGAGAGAGAGAGAGAGAGAGAGAGCGAGCGATCCCTGTGCTCATCAGCGGAGGAGGCGAGAAACACTCGTCAAAGGCCAGCGAGCTGCTGCTACCTGCCGGCCTGACAGAGTGATGGCTCCTCTGTAGTGCGAGCCCCTCTTTGTGTGTGTGTGTGTGTTTCCTAATTTTTACCGCACCACTCTCTGACGCCCCCTGAGCTCCTGCTTCTCACCTCGCTGCCTCTCTGCTCTCGTCTTCACAATCGTTCACTTGCCTCCTCGTCTTCCGGAATTCTTACGCGTGCCGACTCGGCGCTCCCTCAGCAGGTCTCCAGAGCGACGGCTCAACCTACATATACAACGCCGACGCTGACGCTTGAACACGCTCCCCGCGGCGTGTAGCTAGCTTGCTAGTGACACACCGCTGCAGCGGCGCTGCTGCTTGATCTTGGGAACCTGTCGTCTTTCCGGCTTTGATTGCGTCTCCCTCTGCCTGATGAGTGGCTGGCCACACCCAGGTGGGGGGTAAGGAGGGGAGGAGGGACGGAGGGGGAGGAGGGTCCGCATGCTGCGGCGTCGGAGAGCATTGTCGGAACTGTGGAGAAGCCCAGTAGAGCCAATTAGACACTCAGCTGTAATCTCCGGAGCCGAGTGGATCCAGGAGGAGGGCAGAGGAGTGAAGGAAGGAAGGAAGGAAGGAAGGAAGACTGATGAAAGTGAGAGAGGGATCTCCAGGTTTGACGGGTGGAGGGGGGAGCTTCAAAATAAAGGGCAAATCGGTGAGGTTTAAGAGTGAGAGACGGAGAACAGAACATGGACGTCGGAGGCGAACTTCAGCTGTCGGACTTTTATCAGCTAAACGGATGGAGCGGCGGGAGGGGAGCCCTCGGGGGCCACCGCACGAGGCTTCTAAAAGCTGACTCCTCCCCCTGCCTCCCCCCTCTTCCCTACCCCCCCAGCAGTGTTGTCAGAGGAGCAACAAGGGCTCCCTTTAATGCCTCATATCTGCCTGTCATGTCCCACCGCCTCCGGCGCTTCACTTTTCGCTCTTTCACCTTTTGCACTGTTCTCTCTCCCCCCCGCCTCCCACAAAACCCCCGACCCCCACCCCCCACCCGCCCTCCCATTATTCCCTCTGCCGAACGCAGCCTCCACCACCACCACCCCCCCCAAGCCGCATGGTAATGTTCTCAGAAATTACAGTGAGGTAAACAGAGCAGGGTGTCGGAATGAAATAACAGCCGCGGGGCTGTCAGCCCAGGCGAGGGGGGCCATCCGTCAGCAGGAAATGACACGTCGGCTGCACCACCCTCTCCCCCGCCAACCCACCACCACCACCACCGCCAACTTGCACACACACGCAGTCTCCCGGATTCCTCCCCGTCCTCGTGGCAAGGTGATGCAATTATGCTCATCAAAGGGTCGCAGCCCCTCCGTCAGCCCACCGCCACTGGTCAGCAGATGACAGGAAACCGAGCGCACGAGAGGCTCGCACGCATGTCATTACGCCGAGACGGGATATACGGCCAGCGCACGCACCTCAATCACCGCCTGGTCGGCGGCCCGACTGCAGGCGACGGCTGACATTAAAGGAAATTAAATCTCCTTTGCCGTCTCACCTCCCATCAGAATCCCCGCTCCCGCTCCCTCTCCCGTCCTTGTAACCTTCTCATCTGGGTGTTTAGGGCTTTGTGGCGCGGAACGTCATCAAAGGACGGGAGTGAGGGGGTGGAGGTGTGTGGGGCGATAATCCCCCCCACCGCCGCTAGAACCGGCGCTATTAGCCAGCGGAGCGCAAATTACCGCTCGGGCGTTTTCAATCGAGCCCTTTGACGGCGACACCGGGAGACGAGGGCGCTTTGACTGGGAGACGGCGGAGGAAGCAGGCTGCCGCATCATCAGCTGAGCCCCTGCCAGCGAGTCAGATTGGTTAAGTGCCCCCCCTCACCCCGCCTAGAGCGGGAGAGAGGGAAACCTATTTGACATAATGCTGGGAAGGAGGGGGGAAAAAGCAAAAACCCATCAGCTCACGTGACAGACGGCCGTCAAAGAGAAGGAGCTGCTCGGCTGCAGTGGCGCCTCGGGACGGAGGGACTTAGCGGCGGAGTGACACATCGCTGCGCTGCGTTCGCACAGGCAGATTTAATTAAGCCGCTGCATCCGGAACCAGATCACTACGTCGCAAGCCGAGGCTCAGGAACCCTGGGAGCTATTTGCAAAATTCAGCTCGCTACAACTTTCAGAGAAGCTGATTTTTTTGGGGGGTACGCGACGTCACAGCGCCCTCTGTGGGTGCTTTTCTCCTGCTTTATTGTCTACCATTACCAACTGCATGAGAGCATTTTTCCTCTGCTGTGTCTTTAAAACCTCTCCTGCTCAGACATTGCTCAGGACCTGCAGGGAGCCGGTTTGTTTTGGTCTGCAGGCAGTGCAAAACCATGACATCTAGTGGTGAAATAGCAGGGATGCAGAAAGCCCACAAAGAAAGAGGAGGTTCTGTTATCCAGCCTGATTGACTCCCTGGTTTGAGTTCCTGTATTTCTTTTTTTAATATTGTTTTTATGATTAGTATCTATTTTTCCAGCTGGGGCGTTACCAGGCAGCAATGCTGGGTCCCCAAGGCTTTAATCAGTTCAAACACGTCCTGTCAGATAAGACGGCTAATTAATCAGGGGAGGGAGCAGGATTCTCCTCTGACATATGGAGAGATGGAAACAGGAACTCTGGCAGAGGAACGTCCTCTCCACCTCCCTGAACCTTTTTTTCCCCCTCTGCCATCAGCAGAAGTCTTATTTTGTGCAGGAGAAGTCTTATTATTTTTTTCTAAAGTGTCATTGAAGCGATAGCAGGGCCGGCCGGCCGGCCTGCTCGAGACACAAAACTTCTGCACCGTCTTGTATCGGTTTCCCTCGCCGGGCAGATTGTATGAATTTTCTTTGGACAGGAGCCAGCGTGTCGACCTTCTCGTCCTTGTTCCCTCTTGTCCCGCCGCCAGTTGCTTTATGCTCCCAGCCTCGGCCAACTCGGACTCTCTTGTATATTTTTTTCCCCCTGCAGCTTTTACGTCGCGCCATAAAACTCGGTGTCGGCGTTTGTCTCACTAAATTGCGATATCTGTCTTTATTACGACAGAGCGGATCCCAAGAACTATAGTTTGTTTTATTTCTTCATGGCCACGGTGTCTTTGGCTCCTCTGTTGTTGTTTCCCTTTATAGTTCAGGCCGCTGATGTTGTGAAGCCTTTGCGTACGTGGCGTGTGCATAAGATGCTGTTAATCTGTTCAATCGTCACCTCATGGGTCGCTCCATAAACACTTAAGTGGAACCTGAAGCTGATTCTCATCTAAAATGTTTCTGCCTTATTTTTGTGGCGGCTTGAATCTGGAAGCATCTGCTGCTGCTGCTGCTGCTGCTGCTGCTGCTGCTGCTGCTGCGGGATGAAGAAGAGGACGTGATGAACGAGGGCGGCTCACTGATCAGTATCTGGCGGGCTGCCTGATTGGATAGTTTACCTGAGTGGGAGGACGGATCGGCTGTAATTCGATAAGTTTGAAGAGGTGGGGGGTGGTGAGAGGGGGGGAGAAAAGGAAAAGATTATGCAAACGTGCAGACAGCCTCATAAAGACACATGATCGGAGGATAAGGAAGTCCTGATGTATTTCCCTGCCTAAGTGGGAGAGTGACTCACTCTGGATAAACCGGTTGATTTGCATGGTGGCTGCCTGGCTCGGAGGCTGATTGACTGCCGGGGCTGCTGCTGCTGCTGCTGTGCACAGCTGCTCTGCTCCACAGCTCGCCGGGGACCCCTCTGCTAGCTCGGAGCTCAGCCCACCACCAGCTGTGCTGCTACACCTTGCAGCAGCAGCCTCTGGGCGCTACAGAGGACGAGCTGTCGGTACAAGGCGACGCTCTCGGGTTTCCGTCTCATCCTCTCGTCTTGATCTCTCACGTTAAAAAAGAAGCGCAGAGAGAGCGACTCTACTCTTCCCCTTGCTCATTTTTTTTTTTAGCTCTTGGCCCTTGGGGGGAGTGTAGTGGTTGAAGTCTACTCCTCCGAAAGAGGAGCACCCCTTCAAGAACGTGTTACGCCCAGCATCAGCCTTTGGTATTTTTTTCTGCCATTGCCAGAAATTCACTACGGTGTTTACAGCCCCTTGTGTCGTGTGCCATTTACACTCAATAATAAAACAACAATAACATATTCAGAAAACATGACGCTGAATAGTTAGTATTAGCTAGGTGGCTATCCAGACGTCATTGAAAAAGGACCACGATCCGTTGGAACGATATTAAACCGAGAGAACACAAAGCTTACGGCCAATTAAAGATCTTTGTTATAGGAGAAAGTGGCAACATTCTTGAGTATTGCTCGCTGTAGTCGCACAAAGTTATTCCGGGAAATAATCTCACGAGCCTCCGACCCGAGTGCGTCCCCGGAAAATCTTCATTTCAAGGACCATTTAGCCCTCACATTTCACCCCGCCTCTTTATTGCCACGAGACTCGGAACACCCTTCACCTAAATGATAATGTGCGAAAACAGGAGGGGGAGGGGGCTGAGTAGCGGTGTGTGGTGGTGATGTGGGGGGGGGGGGGGGGTGAGGCATTGATTGCGCCTCGCCGCTGGAGAGACGAGGCCCGTGAGATCTCGGCACAAATGGAAAGAGCCTAATTTCGCTGGAGTTGAAATGTGGCGTTTCTCACCATTTCTCCTCCTCTTTTCTTCTTCTTCTTCAGCAACAGGAGCAGGACCCCACCAACCTGTACATCTCCAACCTGCCGGTGTCGATGGACGAGCAGGAGCTGGAGAACATGCTGAAGCCGCTGGGCCACGTCATCTCCACCAGGATACTGAGGGACGCCAACGGGGTCAGCAGAGGGGTCGGCTTCGCCAGGTACGCGACTCACCAGTTTCCAGAAGTGATCGATATGCATCATATATCGGCTGATATAGGTGTTTTGTTTTTTACAAACATCTGTATCCAATGATAGCAATCCAATGATAGCAATCCAATGATAGCGGTGCATGTTTTTCTCGAACCTTTCTCTCACAATACAATGTGGGATGCTATGCTGAATGTTAACAGTAGGTCTTGTAACAGGTAGTACTTGCTTTGTCAAGGAAGACGCACAAATTGCAAAATAAAGTAAAGTTATGAGAGAAGAACGTCACGGCAAATCTTTTAACACAACCGCTAGGAAAAGTTCTGCTTAAAAATGCCAAAATCCATCCTATTGGTTATCTGCAGAATTTGAAACGTTGGTATTGAACGTTGGTACAGATTTTTAGATTTTGTGTGCCACTAGTTCTAGGCAGTAGTCAGGCTGTACTGTGAGTCTGCAAGCTCACTCTGAGCATGTACGCCTCACCGTGTGCATCCATTCACCGCCAGTACGTTTCTGCCTTTTACTCCTGACCCACATTAGAAAGTGCAGCCACTGTAACGAACGCACACGGCGACGTTGTGCGCCCGTGAACAAGCGCACAAAAAAAAAACCCAAAAACATGCGTCTGATGTGTGAATGCCGGAAGCGTGAGGGGCCGATACGAGGACTAAAGCCTTTCAGCCGCTGCACATTTCACACACAATAGGTGGGAGATAAACGTGTTTTGTTCACCTCGTCCCCACCGGCTCCCACCGTCGCTCTCCATTTTCCTCCCACTGCAGTTTCAGACAAACATGTATAATGCAGCCGCAGAAGTAATCCACATTTTGATAATAAATAAATAAACCAGGCTTTATATAATTGATGGGGTAACCTTAAAGCATTACTCACCTGGACCTTGGCGTGTGTGTGTGTGTGTGTGTGTGTGTGTGTGTGTATGTGTGTGTGGGGGGGGGGGGGGTTTAAAAAAGCTGACATTTCATCAGCGTGTCGCTGCAAAAATAACTCTGACGTCCTCACCATTGCTTTCTGTTGTTGATTAAAGCGGCATTTTAGCTGTGAATATTTATTAAGAATTTAGGATTTATTAGGACAAATTATTTCATGATTTGATAATTGTTTTCTTAGTTTGTCAGTTAGTTGAAGGTACTCTTATTTAAGATATTTAAGAAACATTTGATATTTAATTTTGTTCACGTTCAAGTTCAAGTTATTTATTTTCATTGTTGAACAAACTTAACAACGAAATTTGTTTGGAGCATCGCCATCACCACTGGCATCAGTACTGATAACAATAATCATAAATAAATGAAAAAATAAAAATAAAAACTCCAAAGTGCAATAGTGCTAGTGCATATGAAATATTGACAGTCCAGCAATGCAGTCCAGTTATTGATGTTAGTTATGGAGGTGGTGGAGTTATGTTACCAAGGGGGGGTTAGATATTTTTACATCTATTGAAAGAAGCTACTGTATGTATTTACAGGGTAAATACATAGAGGGACTTTCACTGGATGCAATATGATGTAATTGTTCAATTGTTAAATATTGTCCTCAAACAGCGACGTTGCAATATTTTCTTCCTAAAACGCTTGGTGTAATGGGAGCCACTCAGGATGGGCAGGGAGACAGTTTGTTTTGATCAACTTACACATTCCAAAAAACAAAACTGTGACACCTAGTGGTGAAATGGTCTCGCATACAGGCCCTTTTAAGCCTGGTTCTGATGGAGGATTTCCATTCCGAGCGTTCCATGCTGTCTGTGTATTAAACGATGCCTTCATTAAATCCCATTCTGGACTGCAGCCTGGCTCTAAACAGCTGATTCCTTTTGCCGCTTATAAAAGTTTCCACTTCCACTCGCTTGTTAATCCCCCAAAGTCGTAAAAAAAAAAAAAAAAACCTGCTCTGTCCTTGTCCTCAGCGACCGCCTGCCGCCTCCCCGCTTCCTCACCATACATCGCCACCTTGTTTACCCGGCCGCAGCGCCATCTTGCAGGGATTTTTCCTAATCACCTGCTCAGGCTGAACCCTCTCCTGCTCCCTGCTGCATCGCCGAGGGTTACCGCCAGACAGACAGACAGACAGACAGACAGACAGACAGACAGGCCAAAGGGGGAAAAAAAAGAAAAAAGGAAATGAGCGCCGACTGAGACAGACGGGTGCAAACGTCGGCATTCACCGGCGGAGGGCCCGGGCGCACGTGCACGTGCGCGTGCTCACGCGGACAGGTAGGCAGCCTCCTGCAGGCCGACAAGCAGAGCACAGCAACAACCTGCCAGCAGCCACCTGTTCAGGCAGCCCTCGGTGGGAGTGGGACAGGCGCTTGATGGAAAGGGAGGAGTGCGAGACGGCGGGGGAGAGAAGGACGGGAGCGTGCATGCGTGTGTGGGAGAGAAAAGAAAGAAAAAAAAGAGCAATTTATAATGAAGAGACAGAGAAGGTGACGGCAAGGAGAAGGGAGCAGAGAATGACTGTTATCTTTAGGAATAAAACGAATAGGACGAGTGGAGGATTTTTTTTTTTTTTTTGCCAATTTTGAGGGAACCGAAAATGAAGTGCAGGGAAACTGTCACATAAAGGGGAGGAGGTGGAGGTGGAGGTGGAGGTGGAGGGCGGGGATTCCAAAGCAAACCAGTGAATGAATGTGTTTCAGGCCGCTCGTCCCGTCGACCGGGTCCACAGACAGACGGAGGGACAAACAGCCGGAGGAGGAGGGCTGAGCTTGCGAGGGGCATTAGAGAGAGTAAACCGAGCTAAGTGTTTGTGGGCCGATCCATTACTGTTATCAGAGCCCATTACTCCCGGCCCGGCACTAATCATTGCCGACAGCAGCACCTGATGCCATTAGGCTGCAGCAGCACTAGCAGCAGCAGCAGCAGCAGCAGCAATAGAAGAGAGGAGGCCGAGCTGCAGCCTCCCACTGACTGACTGACTGACTGATTGACTGACTGACTGACTGACTGCAGCCTCCAGTTTGCGACCCCACACACACACACAGGCCTGTCTGCTGTATTTCCGACCCACCTGGTTTCTGTCTGCGTACCTGCTAGTAAGAGTCAAAGGGAGGAACGCAGGAGGAGGAGGAGGGAAAGCGAGTGTCGGGTGGTTGGATCGACTCAGCCGCACACACGCAGAAAAATCTAAAGTCTCAGAAACCTGGAGAAGCCTGATATTTAAAGCCTGTTTGTTTTTCCTCTCTCTCTCCCCCCCTCCCCTCTCTCTCGCCCCTCTGCCGTGATGTGGGGCACGGCAGAGGGGCGAGAGATGTTTTATACCTTTTCAAATGTTCAGTTTTCATCCCCAAGCCTGAGAAGACTGTGTGTAAAATATACAAAGCGCAGAGTTCATGTCAGCCAACCAAAACCCAGCACACCCACCTCTCTTTCAATCCAACAAGCATTTATCAAAAGTCCTTTTTATTTTCGTTCTCACAGCCGGTTGGCGACAGCAACATCAACTACAAAGACGCCCTTCTTTTTTTTTTAACGCCCCCTCCCCAGTAAGATAAAATAAAGAAGATCTACTGCATCCTAAATCACACGGAACCTTTTGAAAACGCACTTCGTCCCTTTTTTTTTGTCTGTGATAATTGAAAAGGCCTTGGCCTGCGATGGAGCAGTTTGACAGACTCCTGGTCTGCGCTCGGGTCCTTTTTTTGGACGATTATGGAGAAATATTCCAGTTAATCACGTCCGTGGTATTTCCATTTCCAGCGGTAAAAAAAAAAAAAGAGGCAAAGTCAGCAGAGTTGGAGAAAAATGGACATTATCCTCCTCTCCTCTCCGCTGTCATCTGCCTCCGCAGTGTCTGCCGGGAGTTTTCAGCCCGACGACCACAGAGTGACGGCGCAGGAGGGGACGAAGAGCCGTGATAGCTTCTTAGAAAAAAAAGATAGAGAAAAAGAGAGATTTTCGACTAAGTAACACCAGCTGATTAACATCAGGGAGGTTTCAGGATGACTGATGACGGCAGGAAGCCTTCGAGATGACGAATTCTAAAAAGAGGAGTGGGAAGAGGGGAAGAAAGAAAAGGAGAGGACGGTTGGCGGCGGTGGGTCGGGCGCTAGCGGGCGGGCAGAGAGGGGCGGGGGGGCACGGAATGTGAGAAGCAATGGTTTTCCCCGCCCGGGGTTAGCGAGGCTAACGCTGAAAGATGGAGGAGATCCGATGGGAGAGAAAGAGACGTCAAAAAAAGAGGCGCCGACGGAGGGAGGGTGGTGGGGGGGGCTGGAAGATGGATGGAGGGGGGAGCGAGCGATAAAGTAAGCCGTGGTTGGACGAGGGAAGAAAGATGGAGGTGGTGGTGGTGGTGGGGTTGGGGGGGTGGCTGACAGGATGATGTGAGTATTCCCAGAGGTGAGAGCGAGTGAAGCATCAGCAGCTCGGACGCGATGGATGCCGCAGGAGTGTGTTAGCGCCGACGCGGCAATCGGTCAAAGCTGCGGCGAGGTGACGCTCCCGACGTTCCGAGGTGAAGATCCAGAGAGGAATCCGCTTCCTGCAGGAAGCTGTGTGTCGTTAGCGATCTCGGAACGACAGCGTTTTGTGCTGCCAAGGACGAGGTTTTCCTCAAGTTGTGACCGATGTTGAAATACGTGGTATTGAAAGATTTCTTGTTTTTTTGCTTGAGCCTTTCTTTAATAATAAGCAAAATAAGGATGAACTTAAAAGGTTGGTTAAGTTGTCAAACTCTCAGCTTTTCCTCAGTTGCCTAGAGGTGCCGATGGCCTCAGGCCCAAAGTGTTTCAAGGTCCCGTTTTGAGCATCCAAGTAAAACTCTGATCACCTGAAAACAGCATCTTTAGCCCTCAGTTGCCTTTTCCACGTTTGGAAGGAAAAATCAGGTGGCCAAAGGGATTTCACCAAGCATGGAGACGTATCAATGAGGTGCGGTTGCCCATTGTGACATCATGAAGGGATCATCCCAAGAGCCGTGTACATTTCTCAGGTCTCCCTTCAACACAGCTGCGCAGATTTGAAAAATAAGGAATGAGTACACAATTTTTTTCAGGCCACCATCTGTGTACCTGTACCCCTCACCCCCATACATGTTCTAAACTGACGTGTGTGTGAATAAAGATGTGTGTGCGTGTGTGTGAGCATCGGTTCCTTCCTGCTGACGACGCGAGACCGCAGCCCTCCTGCTGTTCGGCCGCTCGGTTTGATGCTGCGGCTGCCGAAGAGAAGACGTCTCAGTCGGCTCCCTGCGTTTCCTCTCTGCTCGCCACTCAGTAATTCAAACAAACTCTAGAGCTCGTCACTTTTACCTTCCCATAACTTCTTATCTAACCCCCACCCCCTCCCCCGACGTCCCCGCACCTCCACCACCCTCCTCTCTGCTGTGTTGTCACTCCAGGGCTGAGGAACAACAGGTTCTTCTCCCTCCAGTCCTAATACTTGGTCCTGATGAGCCTGTGACTCACGACGAGCACAGTGACATTCTGAGGCGGACGGACGGAGTGAGGGACGGAGGGACAGACGGAGTGACAGACGGACAGACGGACAGACTCTCTGATTCCTCTCAGATCAGATCACAGGAATTAGATCATTTCAAAGAGATCATGCAAGCGACTGTGGAGTGTCTGGACTTTTCCAGTATGTTGTGTGACATTTCCGGATGCGACTCTCTGTCTCTTCCATCGTGTAAAATAATCTTCAATGCTGCAGATTGTAAGAGGTGCACACTTAGCCCTTTGTTTGCAGCCTCCCTCGCGTAAATGTCAGCCTAATGAAAAAGACACCGAGGCTTGTTGGACTTTGCACATGGAAAAACGAGGCGAACCCGTTTAATAACCGCCTGGGGGTAGGATTGTCAGAAAGCTGATGGAGAGGCCCTTTGTGACATCACGAACGATTGACGTCCAGCAGCCGCTGTGCTGACAGCGTTAGCCGAAGCACAGCGCAGGACGGACTGTTCCCTCCGCTCGGGGAGTTCACTGGGAGTTGAAGACTGAATCATCTGCATAATGACGTGACCTTTGACTGCCTTTGTTGTCGTTTCCGTGAGCTCACCCGCTCTCCGTTCTTCCTCTCTCCCTCCCTCCTCCTCCTCCTCCCTCCTTCTTGCTTAGGATGGAGTCCACAGAGAAGTGTGAAGTGGTGATACAGCATTTCAACGGAAAATACCTGAAAACCCCACCAGGCATTCCAGGTGAGTCCCCCACCCTCCACCCCTAACCCCCCACCACACACACATACACACACACACACATACACACACACCTCCTCCCAAATGAGAAACTTCCCGTCTAATTCCATTAGGCTGACGTGCCGATGTCTCGGACGTGCCGGACAGCTTGATAGATTGTGCGCGCTGTTGTTTGTGACACCTGACGGCGGTGGCGGCGGCTCTGTACCTGTGGCTCCCCTCCCTCCCCCTCCTCCCCCACCCCCCCTTCCTTCTCTTCGCCAGGGCTTTTTGCAGCTGCGGCCTGGAACTTTGCAGGTCCGGGAGAGGGAGAAAAAAAACACCCTCTTAATATTCACACTCACGCCTCCTCCGCTGCTGTTTTTGCAATCTACTTAAGAGCTGCCGCTGCCTCCTCGTGTCTCCCGCCGCCGTCCCGTGTCCTCCTCTCCTTCCTA